>NC_044303.2:166741215-167041215 GCF_007474595.2 Lynx canadensis
GGGGAGGCTCTGTGGTGACAGGGCATAGCCTGCTTGGGATTTCTCCCTCCCTCTCTCTCAAAAAAATAAACAAACATTTTTTTTAAAGGGTAAGGGATTCTTTTAGGGATGATAAAAGTGTTCTAACATTACATAGTGGTAATAGTTATGTAATTTTATGAACACATTAATACCCATTGAATTGTATACTTTGAAGTGTGAATTTTATGTAATCTCAGTTATATTTCAATAAAGCTCTCATTTTTTAAAATTTTAGGGGCACCTGGGTGGCTTAGTCAGTTAGGCGTTGGACTTCAGCTCAGGTCATGATCTCGCGGTTCTTGAGTTCCAGCCCTGTGTCGGTTTCTGTGCTGACAGCTCAGAGCCTGGAGCCTGCTTTGGATTCTATGTCTCCTTCTCTCTGCCCCTCCCCTGCTCACAGTCTCTTTCTCCCAAAAATAAATAAACATTATTTTTTTTAATTTTAAAATTTCTGTGTACTAGCAATGAGCAAGTAGAGGTAAATTTTAAAACACACACACACACACACACACACACACACACAATACCACTGCAATTGCTCCAAATGAAATGAAACATTTAGGTATTACTTAATATATGTACAGTACCTTTTTAACAAAATGCTTAAGAAAGGAACTTTAGAAATATTCAAGGAAATAGAATGACCATGTTCATGGATTGGAAGACTCAACAGAGTAAATATGTCAGTTATTACCAAATTAATGTATCCCTATTAAAACTGCAGCAAAGTTTTTTTGTTTTGTTTTGTAGAAACAGACAAGCTTTTTATAAAATTTATGTTAAGGCACAAGCCCTAGAAGAAGTAAAACAATTACATTAAGCAGGTTAGTGCCCCCCAAAGATGTTTATACCATAATCCCCAGAATCTGTGAATGTGTAGGATTGCATGTCATCAAGGAATTAAAGTTAAATGTTATTAAGGTTGCTAACAGCTGACTTTTCTTTCTTTAATGTTTATTTATTTTTGAGACAGAGAGAGAGACAAAATGCAAGCAGGGGAGGGGCAGAGAGAGAGGGAGCCACAGAATCTGAAGCAGGCTCCAGGCTCTGAGCTGTCAGCACAGAGCCCGACGTGGGGCTCAAACTCACAAACCAGGAGATCACGATCTGAGCCGGTCGTATGCTTAACAAACTGAGCCACCCAGGTGCCCCGCTAATAGCTGACTTTGAGATCCAACTGTCACATGATCTAGCAATTGCATTCTTGGGTATTTATCCCAGAGTAAGAGGAAAAGTTACATTTACACAAATACCTGTACACTAATGTTGATGGTAGTTCCATTTGTTGTATGCCCAAATCAGAAACATCCTAGATGTCTTTAAACAGATCAATAAGCAAACTGTGGTAGACAGATAGATAGAAGATAAATGATAGATAGATAGATAGATAGATAGATAGATAGATAGCAGACAGACAGGTAGATGTAGATAATATGGAATAGTGCTGAGTAATAAAAGGAATTATGTTGATACACCTACATTAAGGTAATATCTTAATCTTCAGAGAATTGTTCTGAGTAAAAAATAAGAAAAAAAATCCCAAAAAGTTACACTGAATAAGTAGTATCTCAAATGACAGAATTTAGATATGAATGACAGATTAGTGATAGATTAGGGATGGGTGGATGGGAAAGCAGCATTTATGATTAATGGGACACATGAGGGATTTTTGTGGTTTTGGAACTGTTCAGGATCATGACTACCCAAATGATAAATTCTACAGAGCTTACTACACACACACACACACACACACACGAGCCTAATTAAAACTGATGAAAACCGAATATGATCATTGCTTTGTGTCAAGAACTTAGTTTTGATATTAGTTTCATAAAATGTTACATTCAGGCAAAATACGACAAAGTGTAAGATATCTCTTTGTATTATATTTTGCAACAGCATGTGAATCTATAATGATCTCAAAAATTTCATTCAAAAATTTATTAGGCCCCTATTTAAAATCAGTGTACTTGGTAGTAGTATGTACATACTGACAATTAAATATATTTTAAAATTTAAATGAAGAAAATATCCTGCAGATCTCAAATAGCCCTATTCCAGATTAATTCCCTTGATTATTTTAGTCTTATGTGAGTGATCCAATGTCTGCACAGGTGTTAATTTCTTCTTTGGGGGCTGTAACTGTTAATTCTAAATTCTGTTACTGTTACTCATATACATGTTAAATTCTACTATAAATTATTAATCAGATTATTAAGTGTGTCTTTTACATAGGCCAGTTCTTCCACAGTGCTTTTATTAGTTTCCTAGAGCTATAGTAACAATGTACCACACACTGGAGGCTTAAAACAACAGAAATTTATTGTCTCATAGTTCTAGAAGCCAGAAGTTTGAAATCAAGATGTTACAAGGATTGGTTCTTCCTGAGTCCTTTGAGAAAGAATCTCTTCCATGCCCTTCTCCTAGCTCCTGGTGATGGCCACAAATCTTTGGTGTTGTTTGGCTTGTAAATGCACCACTCCAATTTCTGCCTCCATCTACACATGGCAGTCTGCCTGTGTCTGTATCTAAATTTCTCACTTCTTATAAGGACACCAGTAATATTGGATTAGGACCCACCCTAACAGACCCATTTTCATGTAAGTAATTACATCTGCCAAATAAGGTCACATTCTGAGGTACTTGGGGTTAGGACTTCCACATATAGTTTTAGGCAACTCAAGTCAACCCATGAAAGTCTTCCTTCTGGTTTCTCAAAATTAATGTCCTTCCTACATGCAAAATAGATTTATCCATCCTAATATCTCCAGAAGTGTTAACCCATTCCATTATCAACCCTAAATCCAAAATCTCATCTAAATATCAACTCAAAGTTTCAAATCTCATGATCTAATTCACCTAACTCAGTTATGGAAGATACAGGATATGATTTATTTTTGAGGAAAATTCCTCTACATCTGTGAATCTTTGAAATCAGACAAAATATCTACTCTCTAAATGCAATAGTGGAAAAAGCAAAGGATGAACATTCTCATTCCAAAAGAAAGAAATTCTAAAAGGAACAAAAGATAAAAGAGGCCATAGTTTCACAAAAAGTCCAAAACCAAGCAGATCAAATTCCATTAGATTTCAAGGCCTGAGAATAACATTCCATGGCTTGATGCCAAGAGTGGCCTCAACCCCTCAGTCTTGGGAACTGGAAGCCAGGAGATACAGTCAGCCTAGCCCTCTACTCCAGGGCTCTGCCTGGGGTGTCACTCTTCCTCTATTTTGCCAAGTCTCTGTGCTTTTCAGTCCAAGATGGCAGTGTTTCTGCTGGTATAAAATTTTCAATAACCTTGTGGGTCATCTGTGGGATGTCAAAGGAATTCACGCTATTAGATACAAGGGTTCTCTTGTAGATCCTTCCTGGATAACCACATCTCTATTCCTGGCTTTTGCTGAAAAGGTTGATTGGATATATGAATCACACCTAATCTCTTTAGCAAATCATTGCTCAGCTGCACCCTTGGCCCTGTGTCCAGAGCAAGCTATCTAAATAGGCTAAAACTTTTCTAAATCATTAAGTGATAGTTCTTTAGCAATCCTTCTTCAATTTATCTCTTTTCTCTTGCATTTTACTGTGAGCAGCACAAAATAAAACAAATTGCATCTTCCAGACTTTGCTTGGAAATCTCAACTAAGTATCTGAGTTCTTCACTTAAAAGTTCTATTTCCCACTACTGAACAACAGAACACAATTAAATCAAGTCTCCGCCCCTTCATAACAAAGATCACCTTTCCTCCAATGTCCAATAACATTTCCTTATTTCTATTTGAGATTTTATCAGAGGTATCCTAATGTTCACATTTCTAGCAACACTTCGTTCATTGTGATATATACATCTAGACAATGTTTATGTATTAGAGATGATAAGCGTCCTCTCCAGATCTCATCACTTGTCCCAGAGACCTCAGCAGAATTGGCATTAGCATTCATATCTTTACCCACCGTCTCTTCAAAGCAACCTAAACATTTTCTATCATGTACTCCAAAACTCTTCTAGCCTTTGCCTAATACCCAATTCCAAAACCACTTCTGTATTTTTAGTTATTTGTTACAACAGCACCTTGCTTTTAGGTACCAAAATTCTTCTTAGTTTCCTAGGGGTATGGTAACAAAGTACCACAAACTGATGTTTTAAAATAATAGAAATGTCTTGTCTCACACTTCTGAAGGTTTAAAATCCCAGATTAACGGTGTCAGTAGGATTGCGTCTGAGAGATCAGAGCAAGTTTCTTCTAAGCTCATTCTTAGCTTCTGGTGATGAAGGGCAATCCTTGGTATGCCTTATAGAGTCTCAGCCTCCATCTTTACATGGCATTCTCGCTGTGTCTCTATGCTCAAGTTTCTCACTTCTTATAATGACACAAGTTATATGGGTTAGGACTCACCCTAATGACTGTCTTAACTAATTACATTACCCTGTTTCCAAACAAGGTCACATCCTGAGGTAATGAGGGTAAAGACTTCACCATATATTTTTCTGGGGGACACAATTCAACTCATACAATGTGTTCTACACTGTCTTAAATAAAGTAGATCTAAGGGGCGCCTGGGTGGCTCAGTAGGTTGAGCACCCTGCTTTAGCTCAGGTCATGATCTCACGGTTTGTGAGTTCGAGCCCCGCGTCAGGCTCTGTGCTGAGAGCTCAGAGCCTGGAGCCTGTTTCAGATTCTGTGTCTCCCTCTCTCTCTCTCTGCTCCTCCCCTGCTCGTGCTCTCTCTCTCTCTCTCTCTCTGTCTCTGTCTCTGTCTCTCTCTGTCTCTCTCAAAAATAAACATTAAAAAATTAAAAAAAAACTAAAGTAGATCTAAATAATTATTTTCTGAATTCACAAATTTAATGTTAAAATGGAATTCTACCATGTTGACTAGAGAGAACATATTTTAAGTTTATACTTTCTGGTGGGAATTCATTGGGTAAGATAGGAATGATGAAAAAAGACAAAAGGGCTCCATTTTGGAAAGTAGTTGAGACTGTTGTAAAGAAGGCTGTGCTAGGGCACCTGGGTGGCTCAGTCGGTTAAGAATCCGACTTCAGCTCAGGTCATGATCTCGTACTTCGTGAGTTCGAGCCCCAGGTCCGGCTCTGTGCTGACAGCTCAGAGCCTGGATCCTGTTTCAGATTCTCTGTCTCCCTCTCTCTCTGATCCTCCCCCGTTCATGCTCTGTCTCTGTCTCAAAAATAAATAAACGTTAAAAAATTAAAGAAAAAAAAAAGAAGGCTGTGCTAAACTGCATTTTTGTACTAGAATGTCTTGATGTACTAGACATTGTACTAGAATGTACTAGAATGTCATTAGCAATTTAAATAAACAGAACAGAATAAAATAAAATGAGATACAAACACAAATATAAACACTTCAGAAATCAATGCAATGTAACAATGTAACAACACCAGGAAGTTCTGCCCATTGTCTCATACAGAATCCAAACCACAGATTTTTCTGAAACATTGCTTACATTGCGATTTTGGAAGAAATTCTAATAGCATCATTCTAGAATTCATGACTAATTTAGTCATGTGTTGTGCATAAGAGATGGATAAAAAGTTCCAAAATGGTCCAGCATATCCTCTATAAAGGCGTTAGGTTTTTCTGTTTTTTGGGTTTTTTTTCCTAATCACTATATGAAATACCCAGGTATTTATATTATCTGTCATTTAAATTGTTTAAAAACAGGAATATCAATTAATAACAAATTTCTGTCTACAGAGGTATAATGTAAGCACACTTTTTAAAAGTATTCAGAGATTTGTTAAGTAGCAGTTTATCGGATCACACTGTTCTGTGAATGTGTGGAGCAGTTCAGCCTCGAGGGTAATGTAGTAATGTCATTCCTTAAAGGACTGTGATAAAGCCACCTATCTCTATTCATATCTGTGTCTATATCTATATCTATAACTATATAACTGTAACTATATCTATCTATTATATCTACAACTATAACTACATCTATAACATCTGCCCTCACCTATCTATACAGCTGTTATTTATTCAAAATTCAAACTTTTTACCATAATGTGTCTTTCATTAAAAATGAAGAATTTCAGGGGCACCTGGGTGGCTTAGTCGGTTAAATGTCTGACTTCGGCTCAGGTCATGATCTCATGGTTCGTGGGTTCGAGCCCCGCATCGGGCTCTGTGCTGACAGCTCAGAGCCTAGAGCCTGCTTAGGATTCTGTGTCTCCCTTTCTCTCTGTTCCTCCCCTGCTCTCACTCTGTCTCTCTCTCTCACTCTCTCAAAAATAAAGATTAATTTTTTAAAAATTAAGAATTTTATGTTTAAAAGAGGCACTGCAAGTCACAATGTATATGTGAAATTTTCTGTGTGGAAGCTAAATTTAACTACATACAGATGATAAAAATAACTGGACTACAAAACACCATTGACGTATTCGTTCTTTTTATCCTCTGGACTTAGGACAATACCTGGCTCTAAATATGGGCTTAGAAATGCTTGTTTAGGAATAAAGAAAGTTCTGTTATTTTTAAAATGGTTAATCCCAATGTCCATGATAAAGAGATTAATCATCTTAGAAATTAAATAAACCCATAGAGATAAAAATGCACTTGCGGAACTTGCTGAGTAATAAGAATGGCCTCTATTTGTATCATTCTTTAAAATTTACAAAAAATAACTTCCATACACGGATGTCATTATATCTCATAAGAGATATGTATACTATATGTATCTATTCTTATTTCACAGATTACTAATCCTATGCTCAAAATTTAAAACCTCCCTGAGGCACAGAAATGTACACAGAGCAGAGCCAACAATGTAACCCAGGTCTTCTGACTCAGCTCAGGTACCTTTCCTCTATTCCCCGTGCAACCTCTATTAGCATTCATTCTCAATCCTACCATTCACATAGATACTCTTAGAAAAGTCTCTAATGTGCATTTAAGTATGTGTATGCTTAAACATGACAACTCTAGAACATATACTGAAGGAATCAGATATTTGTACCAATATGTAGAATGACTATGAATGCTGACTGAAACAAATTTATTAAGCTGAAGACTAAATTCACAATGGTGAATAATTATTGACAAAATTCCAAATTTAACAAAGTAAAATTTTCTTATGTATATATATATGTATATATATACACACACACACACACACACACATAATAGTTGTATATATATACATACATAATAGTTATATTCAGGGAAAATTTACTATATGTTAAAATTCAGCTAACATTATTATGTAGTTATAAATGACTCTGCATCTACTTGAATATTAGTAGGAGGCATGATTATTCCTTACAGTGCATCTAATATCCTAAGCCTTTGTTCACTACATGCCAGTAGAACACCCAATATGATGGCAAGCAACACTGCCCCCTGAATTTCACAATGACCCCTAGGTGCGATATCTCCTCTATTGTGCATTGCTGAACATAACATGGGCATTAGGCAAAGTGAGCGGGAGCTTCACCTGCTTCACATTTCTGCCAATAGATGCTCAACACAGTTAGGACTTCCTGTATTCTTCCCATATTCCCCCCTCAGAGCATCTTTTGAAACAGCTTGAGACACCCCACGCTGCTTATGCGCAGGCAGCCTGCTTCCCCAGGAGGACAATGAGGAAGGGATAGATATACATTTTGTAATCCTACATTATATATACCTTCTCAAGAAAATAAGGAATTAGCTACTTTCACTATCATTCAATAGATTATCATTAAATACCCCACAAGTTCAATTATATGAATGAAAATGAAAATCATGAAACAGAAACAGTTAAAAAAATTTCTAATTAAAACAACCTAAAGTGCTTACCTATTCAAGAGCATCTCCTCAAGGGTCAAAGGCGAAGCTTTTATTATTAAACTGTGTGGAAGCTAATTCAAGTCCTATGGTCAGAGTTATGGTGACAGGCCAAGATATCACTAGTAGACTGCCAACCACAGCTTTTGTTATTGCACTTGTCAAAATATCCCAGTGGGATGGAAGATTTATTAGAATTTTCTTTCCAAATAAATCCCTGTTGTGAGTCAAATTATTCATTTTGTATTGAATAGTATTTTAAGAAATAATTCTGGAGTTGCTGAGAGACTATTATTAAGACACATGTCATATATTTTCATAACAAAATCAGAATGCCCCAAAACTCAAATGAGAAATGGGTTTTGTAAGTTGACTTTTCATTGTTTAATGTCATTTAAGTTTCCTATAATCTTATGCCTTATTTGCCTCAAGAGCTACAAACCTTACTTATAATTTGATATTAAGGGTCTTTCCTTTTGACCCATGAAAATAGTTAAGGATTTCAGTGAAAGACTGGATTCACTGGCAACTGAGAATGGAGATTCCTAAGATCTACTTTGATATTTTCTATGTGTATCTAAGGTCTACAACTAGAGAGGCAGAACAAGCAAGTTTAAGCAATGTTAGTAATCCCTATTTGTTACTGGGCCCTTGGGTGTTTTCTCAAATGTGATGAATGAGGTAGATAAAAAAGAAAGGCCTTGGGTTCTCTAAGGGAGGATCATCTCACTAGGTAAGTGATGGTCCAGATCTCCCTGTGGGTCTTCTCTGAGTGAGGTTTGGAGCCACTGTAACTTCTTACTAGAAACTTAGCAGGTATCCTCAGGCACTTGATCTTCTAATGAAGCACAACATTTGTGTAATTTGAATATTTCTATTTTGATTTAATTGAATCACAATGGTTCAAATGTGTACACATACACATACAAACATTAATTGGATGCATTCAGAGGTCTGTGAAACTGAAACATTAATATTTAGAGTTGATAAACTTTTAAAAGTTTATTAAAGAAGGTTTTAAACTGCATATTTACTTTTAAAAGGGGGCCATATTGTAACATGGCAATCTGCACTTGTGTGGCAGTAAGGAAACTATGAAAAAAAATCTCATCGCTACTTACACAACCCCATTAATGAAAACAGACTTAAAAAATATGTTTGGAGGCTCTATTGCCCTCACACATATTCAAAAGTGACCCTAAAACAAACATATGTTTCCCACCTCCTAACTAAATCTCTCTGACACTCCATTTACTTCACTAATCTTAAAAACACACTTTATAAAGTTACAATTCATTAGATCTGAGATTGTTTAATATGGAGGACATCTGGGAATGGGTTCACTTAAACATCTGGGACACATCACATCATTAGTCAAAAGAAAACATTGATGAGTCCCTGAGTGCTCAATATGGCTGAACTTCACAGGCCCAGGGATCATTGCAAGACTGATTTTATACACGTGTACACACACATAATGCATGCACACACACACACACACACACACACACACACACACTAATAAAGAACTTAAAAAGAGAAATAGAAAGAATAAAAGAGAGGAAATGAAAAGAGAAAAATAAAACTATGTTTCTTAAAAAGTACGTAAGATCATCTCATTTTACTATTTATGGTTCCTTAATGAATTCTCGCTGTGCATAGAGTAAAATTCCAATTCCCTTACATAATGAGCATAATGCCACATGACTTGGGTTCTGAATTCCTTTGAGGCCTCACCACCTGCTACACTTACTTTGGTATACAGTAGTATAGTACTAACATGAGCTTTCTTTTCCTGAACCTATAAAACTCCCAGGTCTTTCGTGCATTAGATCTTTACACTCATGTTCCATTTGCATGAATTTTCTGACACCAAGTTTTCACATGGTCAGTTCTTTTTATTCAGATCTGATCAAATGTTACTTGATCTTCAGAGATATCATCTTGCCTAAAATTACCTGCCACCATATCTAAAGTGAGAAAGTCATCCTTTCTCACCATGTCAACCCAGTTTGATCACCATCATAACATTTAATGCCATTGAAAATTATCCTATTTGTAAAATAATTTATTTTTCTGTCCCTTCCATGTTCCATTTTAAGCACCATGCAAGGAAGTACTTTCTTTTACCATCCTATTCCCCTCAACCTCAAATAAATAAAGCACTCAATAAAAAGGTTAAAAAATTAACAGATATGAATTAACTGGTTACATATCTTTTTGAACTGGTTACATATTTTATTGGAAATTATGGCCATATTTTGTTGAGTCTCCTTGGTCCATTGTATATCCCACAAATGTGGTTAGTTCTGAGTCACATAAATTCAGTCATACCTTAGGGGAATTACTCTCATCCAGAAACTGACTGAGGAATCTACCAGTTTAGTAAGATAGTGCTAAAAATGATTAATATCTCATTAAAGTCTCCACTCTATTTGCCACAGACTTTGGTGCACCATGAGTAAATGTAGATGATGTTTGACTACTGTCTTTACTGTCATGGCATGAAATGACAGCTTCATTGTAGCAGCAATGAATTTTTGCCTTATAATTTGCTGCAGAGAAGACAAGAAATGTGTATCTTTTGAATGAGTCATAGTTCGCCAAAATAGATTTTGGATAAAACTTTCTTCTTTAACAAAAATATACAGAATATTTTGCTGAAGCAATGGAAACAAAAGTTCCCAACATCGTTACTTTGTGAAAGTACATTTGGCAAATATACGGCCTTAGAATAACTTGAAAATAGGAAAGACACTAAATGTTTTACTGAATCAAAATGAAAAAAAAAAAAAAAATCAGCACTATAGCAGCAACACAGTCCAAATTTGAGCCAATCAAGAAGAACACTTTGAACAACTCTCTGCTTTTTATTCTCTTTTTTTCCACGAGGGAAATCTGTCTGGAGCTCTACAGATATCTGAGGTCTCCTCTCTTTCCTTCCTTGTTACTTTTGAAAGGCATAGTTGAGCCTCAGAAAAAACAAATCACCAACAAGATGTTTTCAAACCTGACCTAATTCTGACTAGGCCACATGAGCATTTCAAGTACATATTTACCCTACAAGATTAATCTCATTTTGAGCAGTTATTCAGACGTGTAGATGTCAGTACATTAAACCAAACAAACTCAGTAACTATAATTGCATTTTAAGTTCCTAGACACAGATTGACTATCAAGGGTAAATTTACATACCATGCTCTTGATAATTTGTTTTTCCTCTTATCACACTTAAAATAAATAAAACTTTATGCATAAAAACTTACCATTCTGGTCAATAGGATTATGTATTTTTATTTGTATTATTATTATTTCCCTTTTTTAATTTTTTGGCTTGTCATGGAGCTAGATGGATCAGACTATCATAGTCTGTGATCATTTACTCTGAATCTGGCTTTAATAAATAGCCATATAGTTCCAAATAGTAATGTTCCTAAATACATGTTATTCGGGGGTAAAGAAGACACATTTGTGTGCCCTCAGTAGTTGCACTTTCATTTTAAATCAACAAATTGCTATAAAGATTATAACAGATCCATGCATCATTTAATCCCCCAGAGCTTAGTCACCCTGGAGATCATACAAAATTGTAGTCCTGGACAAAAAAAACTGAAAACAGAACGATGGACTTGCGGTGACTCCAATAAGAGGTAGATATCGCTGAGCTTGTGTCCGATCAATCAGCTAGTCACTCCATCTCTCTAAGCTATTTAATCTGTATCAGCAGCTAACAGAATCATTTAATAAAATGGTCCTAAATATTTTTTGAGATACGTCAAAAATTCTAGAGCAAACATTCTTTATATTAATCCTATTTGTAAGATGTAAGAAGAGAAAAAATCATATTTAGTATCCTATTGTTATTAAATATTAAGGTGTAAGTTTAAATAGCATTAGACGAAGCTAGATTAAGTTAGAGAGTGACAATTAGTGATTTCTAGTCCTTCTTACATCATCATATTTGTTTCTATTCAGTTAACTTCTACCATAAATCCATAAAACATCCCCATCCCTACCCATCATATCATTTATAATGTCCGGTGTAGTACTTTTCCATTGTGGAGAAATATCTCCTTATCTTTGTTCCAATTTCTAGTTCTTTCATCTTTATACCTATCTTAATAAGTACTGAGGTTTTGTAATGATTCAATGAGTGACTTAAGTTTTTATTAGTCTGCTCTATGGCAATTGCTCTTCAATCACTGAGGATACAGTGCTTAAAAGAGACATAATATCCCTGCTTATATGAAGCTTATAGTGGGGAAAGGCAATAAAGAAAGGAAGAAAGGAAAGGAGAACAAAGTAAAAAAATAACAATGAAAGAGAAAAAGAATGAAATAAGAAAGGAAGGGAGAAAGAAAGGAAGAATAAAAGAACAAAAATGTAGGAAAGAATATTAAAACTACCTGGCAGGGGTGCCTGGGTGGCAGTTAAGCATCTGACTATTTTGGCTCAGTCATGATCTCAAGATCTGTGAGACGGAGCCCTGCACCAGCCTCTGCACTGACAGCAAAGAGCTTGCTTGATATTCTCCTTCTGTCCCTCTTTCTGCCTTTCTCTCTCTCTCTCTCTCTCTCTCTCTCTCTCCCTCCCTCCCTCCCTCCCTCCCTTCCTCCCTCCCGCCTTCCCGCCTTCCCGCCTTCCCTCCTTCCCTCTCTTAAAATAAAAAAAAATTAAAAAAAATAAAAAAAACAGCTACCTGGCAGTGTAAATGCTACATAGATAAATAATCTGAAGGGAATGACAGTAACCAGGTGACTAGTTTAGATTGAATGATGTGGTTACACCTTATTTAAAAAATATATATCCTGACACTTTTTTAAAAAACAAGTAAGACTTTATTCAATATTATTCAGTAAAAATACTGTAATAGGGAAGAGAGATCCAACTCAACTCTGAACCAGAAAAGACAGCTGGGGATTTACAGCTAATGAGCAGAGGGGAGGGATCAGTGGATGGGCAATTCTAAGAGGAGACATCAAGGGTAGAGGGATCCTTGCTAAACTGACCTGACAAGACTCTTGCTGAAGACAGGACAGGGTGATCAAATATCAAGGATGGGGGGATTCTGTCTAAACTGGCTTATCAGGATTCTTGCTAAATCTGAGGTAGGCAGGCCAGGCAAGGACTAGGGTTAAAGTTCAGGACAAGTTGAGAAGAGGGTTTTCAAAAGTCTACCTAAAGTTTGATCAAGGAGAAACTCTCTGCCAACCTCTTTCTGGTTCAATTTAAATTAAATTAATTAAGTAAGGGTAGAGCTTAATTTGAGATCTGAATATCAGTTAATGGCCAGTTAAGCAAATAACAAGGATAACAGCATTACAGACAGACAATAAATGTTCCTTAATAACTGGTTTGGTATTATGGAGAAAGTGAAAAACATCTGTGCAACTGGAGCAAAGAGACTGAGGTAGACAATGTCTATAAACCAGGACAAATAGTTCAGACAAATTTATTATATGTTTTGGGAAAATAATCAATAGGCGTTGAATCAAATGTAGGGATTTAGGTGAAATCAAAGACCAGGGATATCTTCTAGATTGTTGCCTTGAACAAAACTTAGTGAACTGGCTGAGATTGGGAGACTGTGGAGGAAACAGACATGCAAAAAAATACTTGGTTTTATTTAGTTTGAGATGCTATTTCTAATCCCAATGGACAGGTCAATTGGCACTTAGAGATAAGAGTCTAGATTTAATGGGTGTGTCCAGGGCTTCAGATGCATGACAAATAGATTTTTGTTTAATACCTTCAAATCAAATGATGTCACACAAAGAAATCAAGAAGAGGGCACAGGACAAAGATTCCAGGGTACTCTGACACTTAGAGGTCAAACCTAACATAGAAGCAGGCAAGAGCATAAATAAGTGTCTACTGTGAGGTAGAAGGAAATTCAGAAGGATGTGGCATCACAGAGGGTAAGAGAAGAATGAATTTCAAGAAGGAGCAAGAGGTCAATTACACTAATTTCTCTTGAGAGATTAAATTAAAGGTATCCATTGGTATATTTACTATAATAATTGCCATGGGTTTATTAGAATAGTATCCATATAAAGGTTGCAAGGTAAGAATTTATTCAATTATTTCATGAATATGTCTTGTAGATTATAGATATGGTGTGGAAACTGGAGGATGTAGAATCAATGGAGAGTATTAATTTTTATGACAAGAAATAGTAGGTTTGTTTGCTAATGGGAATGATCCAATAAAGAGAGAGAAATTAATGAGTTAGACAAAGGGGAGAGTGCTTGAGGTGAGATCCAGAACCGCTAGCCTTAGACAGGATCAGAGACAATCTATCATCACTTAAGGAAAGAAAGTAATTAGGAAAACAGACTAGGAAATTTGTTGGTAGAAAGATTAGGTAGCTTTTGTACGATGGTCCTATTTTAGATGAAGTTCCACTTGAAAGTTGCATTTTTATCTTAAAATAAAAGCATCTAAAATATGACTGATCATGTTATTCCATAACTAAAATCGTTGACCTGCATTCTAAATCTCTTCATCCTAATTCTATTTTTTTTTTCCTGGAACTGAAAAATTAAGATTAGCTTCTAGTTCTCTCTTAAGATGACCTCTTTTATCCAGTTAACCACTGAAGTTTTGAAGGTTTCCTAGAAATATTCCTTGAAATGCTGCCTTTCTTCAACTCCCTCGCGTGCCCCTTTATTCTCTCTAAACTTAATGTAGTTGCTTCAAATACAGTCAACTACATGGTCCACTTCTCTCCCAATGCAATCAGCATATCACTAGCAAATTTATCTTCTGGAATCTGTTTCATGTTATTTATGCCTTCTTAACAAGTCAATAGTTTATCCATAAAATAACTACTTGTGTAATTATATGCCTTTTTTCTGTACTATACTATATAGTAAGCAATGGTGCCTACACATACACAATTGCTTCCATTATCAACTTGATGAGTCTCTATTTAATCCTGAAACCTGAGTTTATATTTAATCCTGAGTATACTGAGTCTTGGAGAGTCACTCCTACATTTTTTTTTTTTTTTTTTTTTTACCAGGGAAATGAGATTATCTGATTATATTTTAGTAAGTCACCCTGGGAACAGAAAAAAAAAAAAAAAAATATATATATATATATATACTGGAGGACAGCAAAACAAAAGGTTTGTTAAGACACAAAGTATTTCAGGGGCTCCTGGGTGGCTCAGTCAGTTGAGTGTCTAACTTCGGCTCAGGTCATGATCTCGCGGTCTGTGAGTTCAAGCCCCGCGTCGGGCTCTGTGCCGACAGCACCGAGCCAGAGCCTGTTTCAGATTCTGTGTCTCGCTCTCTCTGACCCTCCCCCGTTCATGCTCTGTCTCTCTCTGTCTCAAAAATAAATAAACGTAAAAAAAATTTTAAAAAAAAAGACACAAAGTTTTTCAGAAAAAAAACTAAAAAGGGAATGTGAAAAAGTTAATACTTTTAAGCATCTTAAATGTCGAAAATTTCTTCTCTTCTAACAAATGCAATACTCCATATCTCTGTCCAACCATTGGATAAATCTACTGTTGTTGCTTACCCATTTGTCTCTGTGTAACTTTTCAAATACATAGTAAGAAAATATGGACTCTCTCATTAACCTTTACATCTGATTCCATAGTTATCATTAGCCTGGAATGGGCTTTCTGTAGCGCCTAGAAAAAGTGTCAGAAAGTAGGAGCCCCTGTGGTATCGTTACATCTTTAAGCAGTAGACAATGAGGCCATTAATTCATTGAGACACTCGTGTTACACCCTAAAATGATATGTACTATACGTTTTAATGTATAATACCTATACATTAAAATACATTAATAATGCAGTATCAATTTTTATTTCCTCACATTTACACCTAGGAAAAAGTCAGAAATCTTCCATTTGCAAATCTGGTAATTTGTGTATACCACCTTCCACAGAGATTGCATAAAGTGCTTAACTTCTGTTGCAAATAAAAACTAAAACAATAGCTTTTGCCGGGCATGGTGAGCTAAATAGAATCCTAAGTAAGGTATTTATTAAGCAAAAGATGTAAATACGAATAATAATTATTAATTCAGGAATAATAGGAGTAATTATATTGTTATAGAATGTATTTAAATAATTCTATAGTTGTATTTGATTTTTCAATGATAAATATAGAAACATTAAGTAAATGGATTAAAGCCTGAAAGAAATTAACTCCAACATAGATACATTTTATTCTTTTTCTGTAATATAATTAATCTCTTCTTTATACTTTCATTAGGTTAGAATACTTATAAATACCTAATTTTAAATGAAAATTTAACTGCTTAATATAAAAATATGTAATCTAGTTACAGATGGCATCATATTTGGGATTAGTAACATGTAACAACATCAAATGACAGCCTAAGTTAACATTTTCATCTATCTTAATAACTGAATCATTTTATTAGCTATTCACAAATCAATGAGTGTAAGGGTTAAACAATACCAGCAACAGATTCAATGCTAATACATACACATACACAAACACACATGCATACCATGCAATTAAAATGTTACTTTTAAAAGTTAACTGGATTTCTTTTGGCTATACAGAAATAAGAGATATAATCTCTGTATTCTGCAAACCTGTGAGAAAACATAAAAATACTGAATTGAAAAAATAAACAATGACAGCAGTCACTAATTGCGATCATTTGTTAACAGGTATTGAAAACTAACAACTTAGCCAAGATAAGATATTCTCACAAGGTCAGACTAATTCTTCATCCTCTTTGATCCTATACTTACAATCTAGTTACTCTTTTTCTCCTCCAGATTCACTCTTCACCCTTTTCCACCAAGCCCTGTGTCTAGACTTTGAACCTTGTCACACTACATCAATAGGATCCTCTTGCTTTCTGGTTTCTGATTGGGTATGCCTAATGAGATGCAACAAAAGGAGAACCAAAGGCCCAACATATTCTTGCCTTAGTTCCTTCCCATCTGGAAGATGTTGGTTGACATTGTCTCCATTCCCCTATTTAATAAAGAGCACATGTTCTGTATGCCTGGATCTCTCCTAAGCTCTCTCTTAGCTACCAGCTTTCCCTGAATTTTGGTAACTCCTGCTTCTCTCTTTTTTTTTTTTTTTTTTTCCATGAGATGTGGTCATTAGTTTCTCTCAATTGTCATCCTGAAAGTGCTCCATGATTTCTGATTCCCATTAACCTGTTCTACACTTTTTTAATCAGCTATTTTATTAAAATTGTATCATTTATCTTTTTTTCTTTTAATCGGCCAATCCATTATCTTCTGGAATGCTAATACATAAAATAAATAAAAACTGAAATTGTCAAAATAAATTGACAATGGCAATATAAGATGAAGATGTAATCAAAAATACATCATGACAAACCAGTTATTTACATTAAAATACAAGTATCTCCAGTTCCTCCCTTTGACTTTCATACTTTGCCCTTTTATTGTCTTATTAAATTAAAATACAAACACTTGTGAAATACCAAACAAGAAAATGAGACTACAATAATAAGATTTATAGATTTCTTGCTGTATTTATGGAGGGAGGAGTGATGTGATGAGATTTGCATTTTGATGTCTCTGACAGCTGTGCTAGAAGTGGATTAGAGAAAGCAATGAATGGACACTGGGGACAGACAGGGCAGAAGACCAGTGCATTTGACAGGGGAGAAAGTCTAACATAATCCTTACATTAACACAACTATAGCTTGGCCACTTCAATGTTTTAATGAGCATTCCCTCTTCATTTTTATTTCTTATTTTAATTGGCTGTCATAATTCTTTATAGTTTTTTTACTATCTCTTCCATGAAAAGATGCTTAATATTTTGTGTGTCATAGTTTCCTGTGAGAAACTGATGAAAACGTTGTTGTTCTTTTGTTCAGAAATGATTAATGAAGGTACACACACAAAAACTTCACTCAGATTTACAAGGTTCTTAGCCAAAATCCATACAGAGACTCATAAGTAAACCATATATGAACCACAAGAGAATGGTTTGGTAAATATTCTGATTAGATAAGTAGAACTAGGTTTATATTACTGTTTTATGTCCATATCATAAAAATAATTTGAATTAATCAGGATGTAAGCACATATCATAAAATGTAAAATATGGGT
Organism: Lynx canadensis; assembly: GCF_007474595.2. Lineage (NCBI taxonomy): Eukaryota > Metazoa > Chordata > Mammalia > Carnivora > Felidae > Lynx > Lynx canadensis. The sequence continues at coordinate 166,759,114 of NC_044303.2, forward strand.
AATAATTTGAGAAATATTAATGAATCCTTGCTGATGTTAGCCTGAGGCATCCAATTTTCTGAGGTTTCTGTGTTTTTGTTTAGTTTATTTTTGATAAGGCAGGTAGGACAGAGAGAAAGGGAATGCTTCAGAGCTATCTTAATAGGAAAGAGAAAAATATTCAAATTCTGATCCAATAGGATTTTTCCTTAATATGGTTAAAATTTTAAACACAGATATTCTTGTATCTAAAGTCCTATTTTGGACATGTTGTACATTTTAGTGTCAGATACCAAGTTATACTTTATGTGAAGATTAGAAATCATTACCAAAGGCCTAACCTTTCCAGGCAATACTAAAGGAAAAGTGAGAGCACTTTAAAGCCATGATTTATAGAAAGAAATGATTCTGAATTTCTTTATCATATTAATTCAATACTGCATGGCTCACATCAACTTTCAGCCTCACTGTAGAAAGGATAGATTTTGTGCCCATGGTATAAGTCATGAGGGCCTCTGTCCCAGGGGAAGAGGATATAACATCGATTAATCCTAATTAAAAATGGAAGGAAGAACAACAGAATTTCTTTTAGCAAAGGTGATTACTATATAAGAAGGAAAGAAAAAAATGGAAGGAAAGATTTTCATGGCAGTGATCTCTGCTCTTTGGTGTTCAGTGCAATGTGATGAAGGTATGTGAGGTTATTTTAAGAAAAAAATGGCAAGTCTAAGGGCTTTTGCCTGAATTCAGATTTTATGTTTGAGACTCCTGAAAGAGATCATACTACAGGCTCTCAAGAGCATTTATTTTGAATGTGGGACATCAATATAAAACAGTTGATACACCATGCCAAGCCTAGGATGTCTTGAGCTTTTTTAGTTGCCAGGATTCACAGAAGAGACCAGGACGCTCCTGATTGTCCCTGTGGGAGGCATGGTATTTAGCTGACGTTACATAATCAAATAATTTGTGGTAAGGGAATTTCCATCATCAGGTAGAAAGTGGTGGTATAATGGATGGCGGTACAGCAGAAAACCTGAGCTGGGTACCATGTAGAACTAAAAAAAAAAAAAAAAAAATTCACAGCACTAGTAGCAGAAGCAAAAACAAAGTTGGACCAGTGCCTTTCCTAGGAGGCTTAGCATATTACTAAGCAGAGAGAGAAAGAGTACAGACCATGAATTCCTTTTGCTTCAACTTTTAGAAGCTAATCTTGACCTAATTCTCAGGAAAGAAACTGATAGTTACAATAGATACTAGGACTGAGAACAGTTAAAAAATATTGAGCACAAATCAGAGGCACTTTCTTTCCCTCAACCAATAGGACCCAAGAGAGAGCTTAACTCGGAGAGGGGGGTTCTTAAAGACTGAAGGACTGAACATTAATCTAAAAAAAGAGAGAGTTACTTAAAAAAAAAAAAAGATCAAACTTCAGGATCACCCTGAAATTACTACAGTCAACCAAAATTGATATTTTCTTATACTGAAATAAATTAGAATAGTTTCAGGGAAATGAAGAAACTATTTTTTCCCTCACACTTTACAGTACTATGGATGAATCTGTGAATGTATTTAAATGGTTTGCAACATACTAAGATAATGTCTTTTATTTTTCTTATGGAGTGGACAATACTTATCATAAAATAATTCTGAGTAGAAAATCTATTTAACTAGAAAAAGAAATTTAAGTGAATGTAACAGAATAACTACCTGAGTCTGATCCAATGCACGCATTAATTCTGTACCCTGGGAATAAGGCACCTATCCTATGATGATGGCTTTATGATTGAAAACCATAAAAAAATAATTGAATAGTAATTAGAAAAAGAATAATTAATTCATGGCTTAATTAGTTCTATCTTGGTTAAAAAAAAGTGGGAAAATATTTGGGTGGAGTTTCTGCAATATGACACAATATCATTTAACTAAATCATTTATCATTTTAAGGATAAAATCAAAATTATACAGGAAATAATAAAAGGTTCATAATTAAGGATACTTAAGTAAGTTGTACATCTTTTGGTTGTTACAGCTTTTGTTTCTTTTTTTTTTCCATTGAATTTGTTTGAAGTCAGCCATGATATCATTTCTCATAAGTTGCATATCAATTATGTCTCACTTGATTTACTATTGTACACTACTACCTGGAAACACCCATGAATTGAAAAATGGTGGAAGATCATTTTCTTTCCCTGCTAAAAACACTTAATCTGTTGCTTATGTGTTCTCACTTTCCCTTCAGTATCACCCAGAAGGGTTGAGAATTTGATGATTTCTAATCTTTACATAAAGTTTAACTTGGCACCTGACACTAAAATGCACAACATGTCCTAAATATAAGGCTCATCAAAGAAAAAACAGAATTTGCTACAGAAAATGGGACTATGATATGAAGTGACAAAGGGTTTAAAAAGGAGTACACTGGCATGTTCTATTTCTATAATGCCCACTCAACCTGCATTACATCTTATATTGTTTCACTTACTTTCACTTATGAAGCCAGAGAAGCCAGAAACTTGTGATTAGCTCCATTCTCTATAGCTCCTGATTATATAATGTTCTCTCTGTCTGGGAGAACTTGTATTAATTTCAAAGTTTTGATGATGTTCCTATGCAGAACAAAACTTTGTTATATATGTAATGCAGCTTAACCTAGGATCATAGTCATCAGTTACAAAATGGTTTCTGCAGGTTAAGTTTTTTTATGACACACAAAGAATGAAAATAGGGGCACCCTAGAACCAAATGGGCTTCAGCACAAATATCTTCCAATCAGGGAACTGAAAGAAGAAAAGACAGAGACTGTCTCTCATCTCACTACCACAGCTTTATCATGCTATATTAGCATTGAGAAAGAAACATGGAGATTCAGGGACATTCCTCTTTGGTCCTATGGTACAGTGTTCCAAGGGAGACAGCACCGAAATTAGATTATGCATATAAAAGCTCAATACTTTAGCAATACTGTGGACTAACTAAAATTTTATAGGCTGGTATAAAACACTGTCATCCAGCCCACTGGCCATTTAACCCAGAAAGGTGAAAAATGTCCTGGATTTCATCTCCTCCCTTTATCACCAATTGCCCTAATATCTTTCGAAAAATACAAAATATCCCTTTTTACTCCATGATACTGCCTTCGTTCATGTTCTCACTGTTTTATTGTTTGTTTTGTTTTGTTTTTTTGTTCTTGGCTATTGTGAAAGGCTCTTAACGATTTTCTCTGCTTTTAATCTTTTCCCTGTACAGACACTGATTATTTGGTATCACATTCCTCCACCACATAAAACTTCTCAATAACTCCTCAATCACTTATTATCTGGCCTAAGTTTCTGCCAATTTTTCTTTTGCTCACACATAACAAATTATTTTTGCACAAATATGTCATTATACCTAATGACCTAGGCCATTGCATGTGCTCTTTCCTCTGTCTGGTATGTTCTTTCTCGGTCCCTTCCTATCTATCTACTTGTAATATTCCACAAGCCTTGAAGAGTGACATTACCATTGACTGTTCAGAAGACCTTTTTGTGTCTGTTTCAGTAGAAAATAGCACCTGCCTATCTATTTCCATTGCACAGTTATACATTTATTATACTATGAATCTGACAGGTTATGTTGATTGAATTGCTGTCATGTTTTCCTCTCCACTAAGCTAGAAAAGGGCATTTTTTAAGAGGAGGGTTAACATCTCCCCCCTCCTTTTTTTGGGTAATATTTTGCAATGTGACTAAGTACATACTCAACAAGTAATTGCTTAAATGAATAAGTGAATGAATTCAATTCTTGCTATTTTAATGATAAACACGCATCTATTATTCCACATCACTGGTTTATGTGACTTTAAGGGACCTAACCCCTTTGTAAGTTGAAGACAACCTCTTCTTGTTCTTTTCTCTGACTTATTCAATTAAATATTAATAATTCAATTTAGAACACAGTATTTGAGAACTCTGCACATAGTATATATTATGGTTGCAAAGACACCATTTTTGACCTCAGTGTTCACAATGTCATTTATGTGTCAAAGAAAGAGGACTTATAAATAAAAGGATACATTGAATCAAAATAATTTAATTCCTACTGAGGCTTCTTTAATATACATTCTCCTTGACACAGCTAATTGATCACTGTGTTTCCTTTTTCCTCTTATGGAATTGTATGAAATTCTATTTCCAGTTTTTTCCCACCAACCTATAATAATTCTTTGATTCTGTCATCTCGTAGAAATAAAGAATGAAAAAAAAGTGTGTGTGTGCACACGTGTGTGTGTGTATATACACACACTAAACATGTATCCTAAATGTCAAGGTGGTTCAGATTTGTTATCACAGTAATGGCCTTTATGACCTTAACGTTATTTTGAATTAAAGGAATCTAAATTTTACAAATGTCATATTATGTACACAGGTTCTTTGATGTCAGTCTAAGAAGCAGCAGAAATGAGTGCAGCACATATGTATACCTTTTTTTCTTTATTTCCTTGAAGGAAGAGGTGGGATTTAGCGTGTCAGTGAACTTTGTGCTGTGGTTGTAATGAAAAGAAATCTGTATGCAATGTGACTGAAACATCTGCATTTTTTTCAAAAGCAATTATGAAATTAAGTCCTTACTATTTTGGGGAGGGAGTCTACTTTGGGACCACTTTAAAACTGTTACTTAACTTGCTTCTCTAAACTATTTCTTTACCACATAAATACCACTGAGTAATGCTATAGCTATGTCCATCTTTAAAACCCTAGTTCTGTTCATGTCATTCTATATTTCAAAAGTCCATCGTATATTTCTGCCCTAAAAAACAACAGTTTTCTGAGCCTATTACATAAGACTCTATATAATCCCCTTTCTACTGTTTGCTTTTTGTTTTTGTTTTTTTCTTTCTATGTAACAGTACCCAATTCCAACCTACCTGGCCTACTGTTCACTGCACATGCATTTTACATCTCCGCTCCCATACATTGACAATACTTTATCTTTGTATTTTAAAACTATCTTGGGGTGCCAGGGTGGCTCCGTCAGTTGAGCATCTGACTCCTGATTTTAGCTCAGGTCATAATTTTATGGTTGTTGGATCGAGCCCCACATCGGGCTCTGTGCTGAGCACAGAGCCAGCTCAAGATTTTCTCTCCTCTCCCTCTCTCTGACCCTTCCCTGCTCACACTCTCTCTCTATAACCCATGCTTATTTGTCCAATTTTTATTATTTTTTGAATATTGTATTTTCACCTCTTTGATGAATCTCTCATTACCCTTAACTTTAAGCTATTACTTGGTTCTGTGAATGACTTTGTAGTTATTGGTTTGTGTGTTTCAATTGGCATGTTTAAATAAATTTGGTAGGTTCTGAATTACTTTGTACGTTGCCTCATCTCATACATGCTGAAACTGTTCTCTCACACACACAGCTGCTCACCAAGATAGTAAATCAACAGCAATTCCACACCTCTAAGGTGAATGACAGAGATTAGCACTGCTTTCAAAGGCTTGAGCATCCTCTCCAAAATAAAGGTAATTAGTATCACTTATACGCTCAGGACAAATTACTACAGCAAAGTCTGTAGGTTGTCCCACAAGAAAGCTTTTCCAGAAGTTGTGAGGAAACAAAAACACCACCACATATTTGTATAAAAAATGAAAGAAAATATTCTGGAGTCTAATTAGCTATTTTACATTAGATATTTCATTGACTTAGAGAAAAATGTGTTGCAATACATTTTTTCTATGTTTGTTTTAGCTCTTCTGCTGCATTTGTCTCTTTGGCATGTGTTTTAGTAAAATCTTAACAAAATGAAATCGGTATCACACTGTGTTAGACAGTTTTATTATTTCTAGTCTGTATCACTCAGAAATTATGAGCCTGGGTGGCTCAGTCAGTTAAGCATCTGGTTCTTAGTTTAGGCTCAGGTCATGAATTCATGGTTCATGAGATCGAGCCCCACATCAGGCTCTGCACTGACAACATGGAGCCTGCTTGGGATTCTCACTCTCCCTCTCTTTCTGCCTCTCTCCTGCTTGCACTCTCTCTATAAATGAAAAATAAACATTAAAAATCATAAAATATCAAATCTGAGACTATATCCTGCCTCTACTTTCATTAAAAGGAAAAACAAAATGCACGTGGAATAGTTTGAAAATCATCTATCAGCTGTTTGAAACACTCAATATAAGTTACAATAATACAAAATTTCTAGGTAAAGACAAGAACTAGGGAATATTTAATTAAGTAAAAGAGAATTACTATTCAAAGAATGAACCCCCAGAAACACTTTACCAGCTGCTGTGAATGTTAGCAGATAACTTTGAGTTACTCCCTTACCCAGCAAATTGCTTAGATGAATGAGTGCTACATGTTTGAGGACTCTTGACTTCTTTTCTCCAGTTCTGATGCAGCATTGAGTCACTTGACTGATACAAGGGTATAAAAAGTTCTCTTGTGTCAAGGTGCTACTAATTCCATGGTGCAACTTGCGCTTCAGCACTTTCCTGTGCAAACTGCAGCTAGTTCCCAGCTATAACGGCATTCTTACTTTGCTTTTTTTTCCTTCTTCTACTTGCTTCCTTCAACTTCTTTACTGAGAATACTCCCCCAGTACAACAATTGATCAAGATTCCCCATCTCAGGTTCTACTTCTAAGGAAATTTACTTAATACAAATCTTTGGCGCAAACTTATGGTAAGCCAATCATGATTCCCAGACTAACATGGCAAAATTCTTTGATATCCAGAATGGTATCAGATTATAGGAACTACTGGGTTTTGAATAGATTTCTGTCATGTAGTATTTTCATTAAGACTTTTGATATCATCACAATACAAAAGTAAGAGGCAGGTTCCTAAAATCATTGGTTTTGGTTAATTTTTAGTATTCAGAACTTACTGAGAAGGAGTATTATGACCTTCAATACTCAATATTCAAATACCATATTCCTTGAAGTAAGCCTTCTCCAAAATCTTTGATTTATAGTTCTATAACTGTGTCAAATCTTTTATTAAGGGCTGTTGGCAGATGAATACTGTTACTAATGTTATGATTAATCATAAAATTTTTAGTAATCCAAATAACCCTTATGAGGAAACAGGAAAACACTGGATTAAAATAGAGGGGAAAAAATGCAACCACAGCTGCAACAGGAACTGAAAGCATCATGACTGCATCCACTGCACGAAAACCCTAAGACCTTTATCTCAATAAAATTTTTGCTTTGTTCTTTCTTCTTTGTTCTAATACAACATGATGTCAAAAGTCTTTGAAAACTGAGCAAATATCTATTATCAACTTGAACTTCCAGTTCTGAAGGAAACAAAATAATGAGAATTACACCTACACAAGAACTACCATAAAGGCTTTACGATGGTCTCTCTAGAATTTTATTTTATACATCACAGCTCTACAACCTCCACAGAAACATGTATTACTGACCTATAATGAAATAAATTATTAGATATTTAAAAATATATCTACATTATGTATCAATAAAATAAAACATCAGCACTAGAAAATGTTATTCTCTACATTAAATAATTTTAAATTAAATTGTTTAATATTCCTTTCCTTTACTAATTAAGGCATTTGTTAAACTTGTATAATTTTAAGGTAACAAGGAGAACCTAATGGAGTTCTATTGAATTTTTTCCCATTAAGTTAACATTATAGACTTTTAATGAATGTCTTAATTAGATACTCTTATTAACAGGGTTGATGCACAAATGAAAATCAGTCTCAATGTATGCAATATACCTCATTAGCATTCACTGCAAGACACTGACCAAAAAACCTCTTAATTAAAACTTTGTCTAATCCTCCTATGTATAACTGCCCATTCAACAATGTGCGTGTGTTCAGAAATGCACTAGTAAATCAAAAGAGTAATAGCATTTGAACTTAAATTTTGTAAATTTGCACTTCTTTTATGCCTACTTTTTCTTGTGTCCTCCAGTTTTCCCATATTGTTCTTTCGTTCCCTTTAGTACACATACAATAGCAAATTTTGTACCTTGCTTTTGCTATAACCCATATTTGCCTTCCTTTCATTGCAAGTAAGTTAACACTTGCTCCTTTCTCATTTGTTCCTCAACATACCTCGATCTCACTTTTGCCTAATCATTCCAATAGCTATTCTCAATATGGTCATCTCCAATCTTTGTAGTGACACCAGATCTGGAGACCCTTTTTCTTTGTTTCCTTACATGACTTCGGTAGTCACTGACTTCATTCTGACAAACTTTATGAAACTTTCTCTGTCTACACTTCTACATACTTCATTTTCTAGGTTCCCATTTATCTCAGTGGCTATTTCTCCTCAAGTTTCAATTGTATGTAATGGAATTGACATTACATATGTGTGCACTATCTGGATGGCTGTGCTCTTGGTCCTCTGTTCTCATGGTATATAATCTACTCAGGTGATCTCATCAACACCTATAAACTAAATATCAGATACAAACTGGTTCATTGATTCAACAAATGTTTATCAAATGTCTAATTGGGGAAGGTAGTTTACTAGGTGTTGGAACATAGGAGTAAACAAAGAAGACAGTTTTGGCCTCTCATGAGGCTTATATTGTAAGCTTCAGAAAACTACAATAATTAGCAAATTATATCTAATACAGACCTCTCTCATGGGCTTAAAATGTGTATATCTATCTGCCTATTGTAAATAGTTCCTAGGATATTTCACAGCTACTCAAATTCTACATGTTGAAAGGGTAATTATTAATCTGTTTAGGCTATTCTGTTCCTTTTCTTACAGCTCTCATCTGAGTGAGTTGCATCAAGGTCCATAAATTTTTCCAAGAAACATTTAGGAAACACCCTAATCTTTATCTTTTTCACCCCTACACATCCAATCAACTCTTAATCCTCAAAAGTATGTTCCCCTGTCTCCATTTACTGTTATTTGTTTAAACTCACATCAATTCCTTCATGGATTTAAATAATTAATTTTCTTGCTTCTTTATAGAATTACAACACTGCTAAACATCCTTTATTGAAGTAAAGTAAACATACCTTATTGAACATGTATGTTCCTTCAAACACTGATAATCTACAGCTTGCTAGTGTTATCAAATTACCACTCACAGACATACATCCCTTCAGCCATACTAAACCACTTGATTTTGCTGAATGTGTGTCATATCTCATTTCTCTTTAACTTATAAATGAGTGTGGAACGCTTCTGGAAGGAAAATTAGAAAATAAGAGAAAAGGAAGAAATGAATTTTTTTAGTATTTATTTATTTATTTATTTATTTATTTTGAGAGAGAGAGAAAGAGAGAGAGCGCACAAGCAGGAGAGGGGCAGCATGAGAAGGAAAGAAAGAGAATCTCATGCAGGCTCCGCACCAGCAGCACAGAGCCCGATGTGGGGCTCCAACCCATGAACCGTTAGATCATGACCTGAGCAAATCTAAATCAAGAGTTGGATGTTAAACTGACTGAGCCACCCAGGTACCCCAAGAATTGAAATTTTTAACTAAAAAATATAATACATGAAATAAAAAATTCACTGTAATGGGCTCAATATCAGAATGGAGATGACAATAGTCAGGGGACCAGTGGAATTTTCCATATATCAGTAGAAATTATACAGTTTGTCCTGGGTTAGTTAACATCTCCCCCAAAATTCATGTCCTTCCTAGAACCTTAGAATGTGACTTTATTGGAAATGGGTTCATTGCAGATGCTACTAGTTAAGATGAGTGTTACTAGGGGGTAGAGTGAGCCCTTAATCCAATACAACTGGTGTCCTTATAAGAAGAGGAGACAGATGCACAGGAAGAATACTATGTGATGACAGAGGCAGAGACGGGAGTGATGTAGCTGCAAATCAAGGATGCCAATGATTGATGCCCACCATCAGAAGCTATGAAGAAGCAAGGAAGGATGTTACCCAGAGTCTCAGAGGAAGCATAACCCTGTTGACATCTTGCTTTTTGACTTCTAGCCTCCAAAACCATAAGTAAATATGTTTTTGTTATTTTAAGCCAGACAGTGTGGTACTGTGTTACAGAAGCCCCGAGAAACTAACACATATATGAAGAACAGAGTGAAACAAATAAAAGAATGAATAGATGTATAAAGACCTGTAGGACAATATCAAAAGGTCTGATACTCTTGTCACTGAAGCCCCATAGAGACAGGATAAGGTGACTGGCATATCACAAGTATTTGAAGAAATACATTCTTTACAACTTGTGAATTGGGTAAAAATAATAAACTGAATGATTCAAGAAGCAGCACATCCCACAGAAGATAAACTCCAAAAAAAAAAAACAAAGAAAAAATAATATAAAAGCCCACTCATACAAAATATAATCAAATTGCAGAAAATAAGATACAAAGCAAAAAATCTTGAAACAATAAAGGAAAAATGTCATACTGTTTGTAAAGGTGTGGTGACTCAAATGGCAGTAAATTTTCAATAGAAACTATGGTAGAACAATGTCTATGAAGTGTTAGATGGAATGCCAACCTTGATGTTTACATCAAATGGAAATATTCTTTAGATAAAGCTAAATAAATAAAGACGAAGGAAAAAAAAGAGGATCCATCACCAGCAAAACTGCTCTAAAATAAATGCTAATAGAAGGTCTTTAGCTTGAAGAGAAATGATCCTCAAAAGAAACACAGAACTTTTGGAACAAGAAAGCAATAGAAATGGAAAATATCTGCATAAATATAAAAGTGTATAGTTCAATGTTTAAGTTTTCTAAGTATATATGGATGATGACAACAAAATAAAATTGTGCAGGTGATTTTCAAGGTGTGTTGAATTCTGGGGTCCATGTTTTACTTGTGATTTTGTAATATTAGCTCTCATTAGACTAAACTATGTGTATATTCTCCTTGAAATGAATGCTAGCAAACTAAAATAACAAAATGTAGCCCAAAAGCCAGTAAATAGATTAAAATCATATAGTAAAATATAATGAAAATATAAAAGGTAGGTAAACAGGGAGCAGAGGGTAAATAGAAGACAAATATCAAAATGGTATACCTACATCCTACCGTATCAACAATTACAATAAATGCAAATGGTACATCAATTCAAAAACAGAGATTCTGAAATTGGATTTTTAAAAATTACATCCAACTATACACTGCCTACAAGAAGCCCACTGTAATTATAATAATATAAATAGGTTAAAAGTAAATAATAGAAAAGTTATGCCATGTGAGCACTGATCAAAAGAAAAGTAGGAGTGGTTATATTAGTATCAGAGTATACTTCATAACAAAGTATATTACCAGGGATAAATAAGGTAATTTCATATTCTTAAAAGTCTCAATCAAGAAAATGGACAAATCACAAATGTATGTGCAGTTCATAGGGCTTCAAAATATGTGAAACAAAAATTCATATAACTACAAGAAAAATGCATGTGCATTCAGACAGACAATAAGACACTGTTAGACAAGACAATGGCAAAAGTAGCAAGTACAAAATGAAGGTCTATCAAACTGACGGAGCTTATTTGAATGAAAGCACTATAAATATACATCCTTAAAAAAATTAAAATCTAGGAACGATGTTCAAGTGGCTGGCATATAGGACTTTCCTAGGCAAACTGAGGTGACATATATGGCCATTTCTCCCATGACTCCTATCTATGACTTCCATAATCCATCTTAATAATAAATGCCACATAATTCACTTAGTGCTCATGCTAAAAACTATGACTCACCTTTGACATCTTTCCTTCATAACCTACATCCAATCTATCAGTAAGTTCTATTAATTCTAACATAATATATTTGAAGATAACGAAATACTTCTCATTACCTCCACGACCTCTCTTAATCCAAGTCACTATGATTTCTCACCTTCATTATTAAAACGGCCTTCTAACTGCTCTAGTAGCTATCACTATTGTGGTTCTTCCACATTTTATTTTCTCTGGAGTAGCCAGATTGATCTGCATAAAACTTAAATTAGATTCTGTCACCCTTATGCTCAATATTTTCCTGTAGTTTCTCTAAGACAAAATAGAATGAAATAGAAATTCCATTACATCATCTACAAGTCATTGGATGATCTGGCCTCTTTCTGTTAGAAAGGGTTCTCATAACTACTTTATGTAAGGTGGCATTCCTTCCCTTGTCACTCTCTCTGCTATCCAGCATCATTTTTCTATTTTTCTTCAGAATTCAACATGTGATACTCCATATATATAAAGTCAGGTTTAGGGGCGCCTGGGTGGCGCAGTCGGTTAAGCGTCCGACTTCAGCCAGGTCACGATCTTGCGGTCCGTGAGTTCGAGCCCCGCATCAGGCTCTGGGCTGATGGCTCAGAGCCTGGAGCCTGTTTCCGATTCTGTGTCTCTCTCTCTCTCTGCCCCTCCCCCATTCATGCTCTGTCTCTCTCTGTCCCAAAAAATAAATAAACGTTGAAAAAAAAAATTAAAAAAAAAAAATAAATAAAGTCAGGTTTAATGCCTGACTTTTCATGAGGATAGGGAATGTGTCTGTATTGTGCACCTGTGTATTCACCACATCTAAAAGAGTACCTAGACATGGACAGAAGTAAATAAACATGTTTTGAATAAATTAAAGAGCATAATTATTCACTTACTTTGTTTTAGGAGTTGTGCTAAGAATTTAATATAAATAACCCTATTTGAAAATCACATGAATATTTTAAAGTAAATACACTTTTCTTGGTTTTATATGAATAAACTGTAAATACAAAAACTTTTTAGTATTTTCCCAAAGTTCATACAGATACTTAGTGATGAAAATAGAATTCAGACTAGACTTCTGTATTATTCCAACATTTCAACAAATGTGTTACATAGATCTCAGCTACTAAAAGGATTTTATGAAACACACAGGTACATGTCTTTGTAAGTGCATGTATTTTTCTTAAGTGTACCTTAAAATAAGACACTGACTAGAGGAGCCAACTGGTGAATTCACAGATATTATTGCCTAGGGCATGGCTAACTTCATTTCAGTGTAAAATGTGAGGCACCCCTTTCAGGAGTAGGATGCCTAGTTATCCACAGAAAAGCTCTCACCATCAAACACTTAAAATTGTTTTATAACATGTTTTAAATATATATATACATACACACACACACACACACACATATTAAATATTTGAATGAACTAAATGAAGAGTAAAGGAAATGTCTGCAGCCCAGAAGGGATGGTAAATATAAATACAGAAAGGTAAATGAAAGGTAATAGTCAGTGCAATAGACATCTACTGATCTCTAGTAGCCTAGAGCCTGGGTTTTCATGTGGGAGTAAAGACCAACCTGAGATACATGCAAGTTGGGAGCTATGTGTGGAGATCCCTCAATCATCTAAACATGACACTCTGGTGGCAAAGTAGTAAGAAATCTACCCGGCAGATGAAGCTATTGCGAAGTTTGCCTGTTTCCACTATACCTTTAAATTAAACAAAAATAAAAAAAAGCATCCTCTGAGCGCTCTCAAAGACATGACTCTCAGATATGAATTTATTCTACCTGTGATGCCTCAAAAATGAGAGCTGAAAATTTCATTTAAAGCGATCTTGGTTTGTAATGTCCCTGGGAGCCCAATACATGCAAAGACAAACTCTAACTGGAAAATAAATTTAAACTGGTTGTTTAAAGATTAACGATTACTCACAAATGAAAGTCAAAGTTTTATAATCTGAGAAAGAGAAAAAAAAGAAGAAGAATAAAGACAAAATCAGAAAATTGTGAAGTAAGAGAAATGGAAAGAGGACCATCAAGTAAAAAACCTGCAAAATAAAATACTAAAAATGAAAATACTAATATTTTATATATAAAGTATGAAATGAGCATTACTAAGGAATAAGAAATGATAAAACATGATATGCAAACTTGAAGGAAAGCCATATACTTCTGGAAATAAAGAATTAAGATTCGCATCTCAAATGACAGGTTAAGTAAAATATTACATTAGACACAGTTGAAGAGAATATAGTGTGAAGAAATTACCCAGAAAGAATCACTGTGGCTCAAAAAAAATATTTGGTAAAATGAAGAAAAGGTTTGGTCCCACAATGGAGAGATTTCAGGACTCACTAGGTCCAGAAGGATTGAAGAGACACAAATGGGAAAAGACAATAATCAATGAGATTAAGACTATGACTTTCTCATAAATAATTAAACATAACTATCCTTACATTGAGAAAGACAGATCCCAAACAGATAAACAAAAGACAATAAGTACTGTCACATAAACAATAAATATTAACAGAATACCTTAAAAACAAAGAATATTTTAAAACAATATTCTAAAAAAGAAAACTTTAAAAATCAAGGACAGATTTCTTATAAAGGAATGAAAAGTAGGATGAGTAAGACTTCTCAAAACCAACAAAAAAAGTTAGAAACAGGGAAAATTCTTCATTAGGGAACACACAATTACATAACAACTATAGTTGACTATAGTTTCCAAATGAGGGTGAAATAAAAGTAAAAATCTTAAGAGATAATTCAATTAAAATTCCCTTATTAAAATACTTTTAAACTATTTCAAGAAAAAGAAAATTATTCCAGACGGCAGTTCTTAGGTACAAACAGAGATGTTGAACAAAGAAAATAATAAATATGTAGGTAAACTGAAAAAATTTTTAAAATATGTGTTATATGAAAGTCAATTTGAAGGAAGTTTTATAAATAAATAATATCTTCAGTTATCTGTGTTCATGGCACTTATCATGATGACAGTACAATAATGCCTGATTTGGGGAACTCTTTGCTCTCTTCCATGAAACAACATCAAAGAATTTCTTTAATCTGTTGGTTACAATCTGCACACATGCCAATTAAGCTCTGAAATAAATATCCTACATATTGTGGCATCATAATTATACTTCACCACCATAAACTATTAACTGGCATATTGTAATACAAAATAAAATCTGAAGAAGTGTTTGCTGAATTATTGAAAGCTTTAAGTAACAAAATAAAATAGTTCCATTTTAAGTATATTTCTTTCCTTTTGATTACAAACGATTATATTGATAGTAATTCTTATTTCATTATATAAATATAAAACATTGTATAGGATCTTAAATAATAACGTGCATTAATACACTCATGCATACAGTTTCCTGGTATAAAAGGTATCAGCTGTATTCAACATTTAAACTTGAATGTTTTAAGGACACATAGTTGGATGTGCTTGCCCAAGTTTACATGGTGTGACAGAAAATGAGCTATATTTTTTCATTATAACATAATAAAGAAGGGATCCTGCCTCAAGCAAAAATGTTAGGCATCTATATATAGTTTGTCATAAGATTTGCAACAATAATTCCATTATTACACTATAATAATGCCAAGAGGTGAACTAGGTGTGATAATAAATTAACTTTATTTACATGACATGTTTGTAAGTGAAGACAATCTAATTAGATCAACTTTAATTATCTCTAGAGGGAAAGAGTTGTCATTGATTGGTTTGTGAAAAGGACAATAAGATAATTCATTAAAGTTGTTTTCTTATTTGCCAACGTTATAAAATGCTTAAAGTACAACTTTTGTTAAAACTAAGTCCTAAATCTATGAAGGTGTCAAAAAGAAACATTCCTTCCCTTCCTGTGTTTCTCAACTTAGATATGATTTCCTTATAATGTGTTTTGTCTTACTTTAAAAGACTTAAAAATTACCATGTCCTTATTTTGATCTCAAGTCAGAATTTGGATGTGGGTGTACCACAAATAAATTTCAAATCTTAAAGTGAATTTGGCGTTCAATGTGGTCAATAATTTTGATAGCTCCTCAGTAGGCCACGGTTGCCTACTATTAATAGACAATATGAATGTCTATGCTCCAGTACATAATCCACATATTTTATTTTTACAAATGTTTTAAATTGTGATAGAGTCTCTCTACATCTTCAGTGTGGATTTTATGTTATTCAAAATTAATATAAGCTACGAGATAATCTATCATAAAGTCTTATTTCCTTTTGGTAATTCTAATTTAGTTTCTTTGTCGGTCACAGGACTAAGGTCCCACCCATGTCTACTTTGGCTGATTACTGATCATGAACTTCCTTCCTTTTACTCTTCCATTATTTTAATATAGAGAACAATAGTAAAAAATAAAGTGTAGATGAATAGTATGATTTTGAAGTTCAAGGGGAAAAAAACTAGTAAGCAAATTAGGGGCATCAGAGAATCATTAATATTTATTAAAACATTGAGCTACACCTTCGGATACTTTATTTGCCCATTCAGAATAATATATTGAATACTGTTTGTTGTCAATACATATTAATTTGGAAAGGGGATTTATGTATTAGCTACTAAACTGGGCGGCAAAGTGATATTCACTACTTTTTGCCTTCAGGGATTCTTTTATTCTATGATGATGATGCCACTCCAATATCAAAGCAATTATTAATTTGGCCTAAGAAAAATATTCTCCGTGTGAGTCTTCCCAATATAATTATTGAATATACAAATTTTCCACTGAGGTCTCTGAAGTCTGATGAAAGGTATTAAAAGATTTAGACATAATGTCCACAAGGGTGATTTAATGTAATCATAATATAATTATGCATTAGATAAAAGTGAGATTTTTAGGGATGCCTGGGTGGCTCAGTCAGTTGAGCATCCAACTTCAGCTCTGGTCATGATCTCGCGGTCTGTGAGTTCGAGCCCCACGTCGGGCTCTGTGCTGACAGCTTGGAGCCTAGAGCCTGCTTCAGATTCTGTGTCTCCCTCTCTCTCTGCACCTCTCCTACTCACTCTCATGCTCTGTCTCTGTCTCTCTCTCTCTCTCAAAAATAAACATTAAAAAACATTTTTTAAAAAAGTGAGATTTTTTAAAATGTGGCTTATATTTGAGACTTATATTAGAATATTGAAATTTTATTCCTTTACAATAATTTTAAGAGCTGATTATTAGGTCACTGAACTTAAGAAAACTCATTTAGGAAATATTACCCTACTAACCATGCATACTGTTCTTTAAGGCTTAACAATCAATTTTATTCTTTCATTCTAATATGCTTTTTTGATCATTCCTCTAGCTTAGCCGTGATAAAAGAAAATGATGACTATACTGACAGTAAAATAGACTCAGTATCTATACATAAGGTGCAAAAGATCTGTTACATAACCTTATATTAAAAGAACTTGAATATGGTTATCTAATATTATCAGTGGATATCAGGGCAGAGTTGAACAAGAGGTCAGGTAGTTGACATGTGCCATTTTAAGAAATCAAAATTTTTATCAGAATATTTTCAGAAATAAAATGTTTTATTTTCAAATAACAAGAAAGCTACATAGTAAATATACAGAAGATAAAAGACAACCTTCATAATTTTCTGTAGAAATAATTATTTTCTATTAGAAATGAAAATGTGAAACATGGTCTCAGATAATTTTTCTTATTAGTTTTGTGTAACTACAGGTGATTTCTAGAGTATGAGACATCAGATTCTGTGTATTACCCTAAATATAACCATCCTTGTCTGTCTCATATACAAAGAACTCAACCCATCAAGGCCAATAATAGTCTTTTAAGGCTCTCTACATGCTATATAAAATGGCATTCAGACTGAATTGTTTCCCTCAGAAACATGCATTGACATAATAATTCCCAGTACCTCAGAACTGTAACTTTATTTGGAAACAGAGTCCGTGTAGATGTGAAAATACAGACATACAGGGAGAATGTCATGTGACAATGTAGGCAGAGACTGAAATGATGTGGCTGCAAGCCAAGGAACACCAAGGATTAAGCCACCCTCAGAAGCCAGAAGAGGCAAGAAGGATTCTTTCCAACAGGTAACAGAGGGAGTATGGCCTGCCAACACACTGATTTTCCACTTCTAACCTCTAGAGCTATGAGACAATCAATTTCTGTTGTTTGAAGCCACCCAGTGTGTGGTACTTTGTCAAGGCAGTAGCTCTTTGATAGGATTTTACATATACTGATTCCAAGTATAGTCAAATAAGCCTATTTCTCTTTGGATCTAGTATACTCACAGAGCTAATCCAAGGTTACTGGTTTCACTAACATCAAAGATAAAGTCATGCTGCAAAGAAATCTATAGGAATGAGGAGAAATGTGTGAAACTGAGAAAGGGAAACCAAAGGGACCCCATGAAAGAAAAAGCTGATTTTTTCCTTTGCTTCTTTTCATGCTTCTAGTCTTGCTAGTGTCTGTACCCTCACTTTACACATGGCTTAATGAATACCCACCATGTAAAGGTCAAGGAGTTTAGTTACTGATTTCCTTGGAATCTTCCAGCACAAAAATAACATGTTCCATGACAATAAAATGTTGCAATGAACATTTTTCAAGACCATCAACTCCAAATACCTTGAAGCCAAGACCCCTGGCTCCAGGGTATCAATGACTTATGGAGGACACTTGAGCACTTGTCCTTGTTCCATCAGTTCCTGGATGCCTGAGAGGACACACACACCAGACCACTGTCCTCAGTAAAAACTCCAGACCCCAAGCAAAGATGAAATCCCTGTGCCTTTTCCTTTCTGAGTTTTCCAAACACTCTATCTGTGTTTTCAATAAACTTTGCTCTTACTTCGTCTTGGCTTGTGTTTGATTTCCATCCTATGGGAAGTCAAGGACCCTCTTGGTTGGTACTGTGGGACCCACTTTGGGTCCTTGATTCCGGCCTGCTTGCAGCAAAACTAACCAAGAACCTTTTCTCACAGACTGGAAGATAGCAGCACATAAGCATTTGTGGTTCTAACCTGTAGGTTTGTGTTGATTTTGTATGTGATCTATTTTTTTACTCTAAAACCCCTGACAAATTGCAGATGGACTAATTAGCAATAATTTTAGATTATCCATTTTTAATACACATTTTATATACTTAACAAATATAACTAAATTCTCATAAAATAAAATTCAACATAAAGGGGATAATTATCCATAAGCTTCCTGCAATCTAAAATCTATGCATATAACTCAATTTAGATGAAAATATCAGATGAAAAGTATTCCTAGAATCCCTCTCTTTGCAAAGATGTCACGCTATGCAAACATGATAGTATTTCATATGTCAGCAACATTCCAACATGAGAGGACACAAAGGAATTTCAGCAAACAATTTTATGTATTTACTTTTTTCCTGCACTAAGAACTAGACTTCAAAGTTATTCTAGAATTGTATGTATCTTGCTATGGTGAGAAGGAGCATCCGAATTTTTATTATTAAAATAGAAAAAAAAGAATAAATCAATGTTTCAGTTTTTAAAAGTAGAACCCAGTTAAAAAAAATCAATGAACACTGAGAGTTTATAACAATTTATTTGGCTTTGAAAAAAAAGATGAAGGACAAAGTTAAGCTAAAGTAACTATTCTCTATTCACTACAACTGCAGTAGTAAAGGTTGTTTAATATAGACCCATTCATATCCCCATGCTCTGACCTTTCCAGGGTTTTAGACAGAGTTCCTGAGTTACTCAGTAGGGTAGGGTTCAGGAGACACTGCTTTCAGACCTATAGAACAACTCCTCTGTTTTCTGCTTGTTCACTTAGCTCAGTTCTCCACTGAACAATCTTAAATTTTTGTATTTAGTATAAAAATGTGTATGGTTACTAACTTTCTCAAACCTCATGAACTCTTACATTCTCAGCACAGAATCAGAAAGGAAATAACATTTTTATTTCAGCAGCTTAGTTGCTTCAGAAATTGAGTATGCAAAAACACAAAAAACAAACAAAAAACAAAACATACACACATGGGATTCATAATGCAAAATTATACAGGGTGACTTGGTAATATATACTGAAAATCCTAAAATAGTGTAAAATCTTTGCACCACCATCTAATTCCTAGAATTATCTATTAATTCTATCTAACCTATTATTAATTATCCTAAATTAAATATCCTATATAGAACAATTATTTTATTTAGTTGAATATTCAGAATGCCATTTTTATAAATATTTAAAATTATAAACCACAACTTTTTCAGCAATAATTGCAATTAAAGTACAGTACACTTGGTAGAATGTATTTGCAGATATTTAAGATGATGGCACAGCCAGTAAAGATTAAAGAATGGAAGAGGTAAAAAATACTGTACCCCAAAAGACAACACGCTTAAACAGTTCTATATGTACAATATGTCAAACATTCATGAACTAGACTCTATAATACATGAAATGGTTCAGGAAATGTGTAAGAGAAAAACCCAACCAATTCACTAAGCACTGAAGAAATTAATGACATAACAGGAAAAAAAGGTACTGAAAAGTAAAATGTGGTCTGACATAAACTATTAAATAATATGAAAGAAAAAAAGGGAAAATGGCTCAGTAGTAGAGAAGCTGATGATGTAAGTTACCTTCTGAATCATCTTTTCTCTCATTTGCTTAGACACCCTTACTAAATTTAGAGTGTTTTGATAAAATTCCACACCCACACCCACATGATAAAATGAACAAAGAAACAAAGAAACAAAAACAAGCAACCTCCTAATAAAAAAGTACCAGTGAATTTCCTTAATTTGGCGAAAGAAAACTACCAAAACAGTGCATACATTATACTAGATGGTGTAACTCTCCCCAACGTAAAACTAAAATTAGTAACAACACAAGGTGTCCATTATCAGAACTATTCAACAGTGTTTTTGAGAGCTTAGCCAATGCATGTGAATGTCCATGAAAAGAAATGATTTCTAGTAAGCATAATTATTTATCTGGGTAAAGGAATAAAAAATTTATTTGGGGATTCTAAGAGTCTCTTTAATACAGGAGCAAAGTCTAACAAATATTTAATTATTTTGTGAAGACACAGTGTTAAAACAACACACAATACGTGCAATAACCTCAGCAGTATTAGGAAAATAGATTAACAGAATAGAAAGCCCAGAAACTGAAACAGACAGTTATAAGGAATTGCTATATAAATATGTTAGCATCTTAGATCAGTGCATTAACAATGACAATTCACAAAGAGGTGAGAATCTCAAATCCAGGTAAGTTTGTAGGGAAAATGGAATTCATATGCATTGCTAATGACAATGTAAACTAATCAGTTCACCATGGGTGAGAAAAAACTGATTGGAAGAGAAAAAATAATAAATTCATAATTGAAAGATATTTATAAATTCTAAAAGAGCTCACCTCATTCCAGGCAAACATTAGAAAAACTTCTTTTTAAAAGCCATACAAGGTGCCTGCCAATTAAGATAATTTTGCCTCGAAAATTTTAGACTACTCGCCGCACTGAACTCTTATTTTGAAAGTACCCCTCCCAGGGGCGCCTGGGTGGCGCAGTCGGTTAAGCGTCCGACTTCAGCCAGGTCACGATCTCGCGGTCCAGGAGTTCGAGCCCCGCGTCAGGCTCTGGGCTGATGGCTCAGAGCCTGGAGCCTGTTTCCGATTCTGTGTCTCCCTCTCTCTCTGCCCCTCGCCCGTTCATGCTCTGTCTCTCTCTGTCCCAAAAATAAATAAACGTTGAAAAAAAAAAAAAAAATTTTAGAAAGTACCCCTCCCAACAAAGTCCATTATACTTAGTTCTATTTTTTATTTTATTTTTTGAGAAACCTCTGTAATGTTTTCCATAATGGCCATACCAATTTATGTTCCCACCAATAGTGTCCAAGAGTTCTCTTTTCTCCACATTCTCATGGAAATTTTTAACCTCTTATCTTTTTTATAATATCCATCCTACCTGGCATGATGTGAGATCTCATTACGGTTCTAATTTGCATTTACTTAGCAATTAGTGATGCTGAGCACCTTTGCATGTACATGCTTGGTCATTTGTATGACATCTTTGGAAAAACGTCTATTCAAGCCCTTTGCTCATTTTTAATCAGTATTTACTTATTTATTTGCTATTGAATTTATATGAGTTCCTTACATAGTTTGGAGATTAACCCTTTTTCTGAGATGTGGTTTGCAAATACTTTCTCCCATTTTGTAGCTTGCCTTTTCATTTTGTTGCTGATTTCTTTGTTGTGCTAAAGCTTTTCAATTTAATGTAGTTGCACAGTTTTTTCTGCCCGTTGTGTGTGTGTGTGTGTGTGTGTGTGTGTGTGTGATATCCAAAACAAAACATTGCCAAGACCAATGTCAAGGAGGTTTTATTTATGTTTTCTTCTAGGTGTTTTATGGTTTTATGATTCAGGTCTTACCTGTATGTGTCTTTAACATATTTTGAAAAAATTTTTAGAAGTAGTGTAAGACAGGGACCTGGTTTTATTCTGCATGTGTAAAAGCACATTTTATTCTGCAGTTTTCTCAGCACCATGTATGAAACAGACTACTCTCTCTCCATTGTATGTTCTTGGCACCCTTATCAAGGATCAGTTGACTGTACATGCTTGGTTTATTTATGTGCTTTTTATTCTGTTCCATTGGCCTATGTTTTTGTTTTGTTTTTTTTTTTTTGTTTTTTGTTTTTTTTTTAATACCAGTACCATTATCTCTGCTAACTGTAAGTCTGTAATATAGTCTAAACCAAGAAGTATGAAAGCTCCGGGTGTGTTCTTGCTCAAGACAGCTTTGGCTACTTGCAGGCTTTGTGGTTCCACACAAATTTCAGGATTGTTTTTTCTCTTTGTGTAAAAAATGTCACAACAAAACTCAGCAGGTGTAAAAGCACTTGTGATGGGAGCAAGCCCAATATGTCTGAAGAGTAAAAAGGCCGATATAGCTGAAACATAGTGACCATGCAGTGAAGGAGTATGAGATGAGAGAGTCGGGGCAAAATTATGAAGTGCCTTGTGAGCCATATTTGAAAATGAGGATTATATTCTGATTGTGATAGAAAGCCATTTGAGGATTTGAGCAAGGGACAAAGACCAAAATGGCTGTTCTGCAGAGAAGGAGTTTTAGGTGGACAAAATGAAAGGACACCAATTAGGAGATGACTGCAATAGTAAAGAAAAAAAAATGTCACTGAAAGTTGATGAGGATTGCATCGACTGTGGGAGATTAGGTAAAAAGGACATTTTAATCATATTCTTTTAATTAAAAACACAAGATATCTTTCCATTTATGTCTTCTTCAATTTCTTTCACCAGTGTTCTATAGTTTTCAGCATACAGATCTACCACCCCTTTGGTTAAATTTATTCATAAGGGGGGCACCTGAGTGGCTCAGTTGGTTAAGCGACTGACTTCGGCTCAGGTCACGATCTCCCAGTTTGAGGGTTTGAGCCCCAAGTCAGGCTCTGTGCCAACAGCTCGGAACCTGGAGCCTACTTCAGACTCTGTGTCTCCCTCTCTCTCTGCCCCTCCCCAACTTGTGTTGTCTCTCTCTCTCTCAAAAATAAATAAACATTAAAATTTTTTTAATTATTCATAAGGATTTTATTGTTTTTGATGCTGGTACTAATGGGATTTTCATAATTTCATAAATCTTATTTAATGAATTTTTGTTAATTTCTCTTTCTTTGAGATAGTCTATTATTATTGGGTAAAAACAAGTATTTTTGTATATTAATTTTGTATACTACAACTTTAGGAATTTTCTAATTAGTTTTTTTTTAATGTTTATTTTTGAGAGAGAGAGAGAGAGAGAGAGAGAGAGTGCACAACTGGGGGAGGGTTAGAGAGAGAGGGAGACACATAATCTGAAGCAGGCTCCAGGCTCCAAGCTGTCAACAGAGCCTGATGTGGGCCTCAACTCATGAGATCATGACTTGAGCCAAAGTCAGATGTTTAATCGATTGAGCCACCCAGGTGCTCCTAGGAATTTTCTAATTAGTTCTAACAGTATTTATTGTGGGGGGGGGCGGGGGGGGAGCCTATAGGGTTTTCAATATATAAGATCATATCATCTGCAAACAGAGGCCATTTGTTTCTTTCTTTCTGATTTGGATTTGAACTGTTGTTCCCTTATACATCATGGGTCTTTTTTTTTCCTCTACTGAATATTTAAAATTTTTTCTCTTTAATTGGTTTTCTGTGACTTGATTTGGTATGCATCAGTGTGTCTTACTTTGTATTCATTCTGTGTATGTTTGCTGAGGTTTGTTGCTTGCTTGTTTTTGGTTGTTGTTGTTTATAGTATTTCCACAGTTTTGGCAAATCCCTTTAATAATTTTTTTTAAAATATCTTCTTCTGTCTCTCCTGTTGAGTACTTCACTGCACAAATATTATACCAATTATTGTTGACCACATATCTCAAATATACATTTTTATATTCTTCACATTTTTTCTCTTGATACTTCACTTTTATCATTTCTATTGACTCTATATTCATCCACACAGATTCATTCATTTTATGTGTGAATTACTGCTAAATGTATCATTTTTTTCGTATTTTGTACTTTCTATTTCATATTTTTTCTTTCATTGGTTACATAATTTGTACTTTCCTCCCTCTGAAGCACCCTTACCAATACAGAGTATCCATATTTTGTTCTTTATATATTAATGTATTTATCAGTATTAAAGTTATTAAAGTATCTTTCTGATAATTCCAATCTTTAGGCAATTTCTGATTCTCCTTTACTGATGCTTTCTTCTCTTGGCCAAGAGATTTAATTAAATTAACAATATTTTCATGTCATATATTTTCATAAAAGAGTACACCATTTATTGTGGGAAACTGGTAGTTTGTAGTGCTGACTCTCTTATTTAATTCAGTTGCATTTGGACTTTGTTGCAGTCTTAGTTTGATACAGTTCACGAGTGCTTTGATTTTGAATGCGATATCAGAACTTTCCCTTCTATAGAGCTTAAAGTTTGTGCAATCATGATCTTTTTTTAGAGATTTCCAATTGTCTGTCATATTTTGATGTCACTGGAAAGTTCTCTTTGGTCTCCAGAATCTCTTTGGTCTTACCACACATTGTGAAATCTCTCTCATTTATGCTTTCTTGATCCCAGCCTTTAATAATTTATGCCTTACAACTGGTGAAAATTATCAAGATTCTTAGTGTGAAAATTTTCTCTATTTGCAAGCTAAAATATTAGTCTGCTACAATTTCACGTATGCTGGAAAAAGGCAGGAGGTTCCTGGGTCACAAGATAGTAGGCAAATTTGTTGCATGTTCACACTGCTTCCCTTTCCCCACCAAGTCCTATGGTTACAAGGTGGTAGTAGACCCAGCTGGATGCTACACACATAGTGGGCGTGCGTCACAACTGAGTAACACTGAGCTTAGGAAACCCAAATCTTTATAATAGCTGCAAGCAAACCTGTAGAACCTTTGTCCTAAAGAGACATTTTGTGTTTGTTATACTGGACAGCAAAATATCGTCTTCTTGTTTAGAGGCAAACAGCTATCTTTTCTTTTCAAGGCTTTTTGCTATAAAACATTCTTGAAAAGATAATCCATGATAAAAGGCTGTCAATATCTCAAATCACAAGATACGCAGAAATGCCAAAGACCCGTATATAGTTGCCTCTGAACAAAAAATCTACATTGCCTGTCCTGGATTAGCTCTTCTGATCTGTCTTCAAACTTCAGTTTCCACTGCTCTGTAGGTACAGAACATCTCTCATGTATCTGAGGGGCTATGTTTTTCCGCTCACCTGCCCTGCCCTTTATCTTGGCATACCATCTGATATCTATATTCATTCAGGAATTGTCTATAAAAAACAATAACAAGGAGCTGCAGACTTGCTCTGTGACTAGGGTAACTCAGAATTATTTTTTATCAAACCAGTCTAAACATTAATGATTTGGCTATTGTTCCCTTATGATTAGCTACTCTTATTTTCCTAATTTCCTAATATCTATTTTCCTGTTAACTTCTATCTGTATTTGGTTCTCTTTAGGATGCGATTATTGAATGGTTAATTACAACACCACAGTTAATTTCAGACCCTGAAGGAAAGTTACTTAACAATCTACTCATACCCATGTGTTCCAGAGATCCATGTAGGAGTCCACCTTGTCCCATTATTCCAGTTGGGCTGAAAAGAGTTGCAGGTCATCTCTATCCTATAAAATCACTCTCTGCATTTTAGTTCCTCAGGTCTTTGGTTTTATTTCCATCTTCTGCTTCCTAATAGCTATGATTTTATTAGCATATGTCTTGTTTTTTGTGTTAGGTTGAAGACAAGGGTTTCTTATTGTTAACTTTCTACATGCTATTCAGTAGTTGACAATTCATCTACCTTCTTGTTAAATAAATACATTGGTGTAATCATCATTATTTACTGATCCATCTCCTCTGTTGTTCTATTAAAATAGAAAAAAAATGTTGTGGTTGCTTTAATTTTTTTCTTGTCGGTAGTTTTCAGAGAGAATTCTATTCCTCCCTGTGAGGCTTCCAACGTTACCCCACAGGACTAGGGAAAGTTATCAATGAGATCTTTCAACTGTTCCATGAAAATCCTTTCCTTTCCCTGCACTGCTTTAAGAATTGTCTTGGTTTCTGAAGTTGTCTCTCCTTTTTCAATAAAGATCATGTCTAAGTGTATTTTATGGTAATTTTTCTTTTCCTTAGCTTGAGAGTTCCTGGTAGTTTCTTTGGTCTACTTTTATTTTCCATGTTCATATTTTAATTTCATCAGATTTCATATGAAGGTAGTTTTTATAAACTGGCTTCATTTCTCTATTTGTTTTTTTTTTAATGTTTATTTATTTTTAAAAGAGAGACAGTGCAAGCATGGGAGGGCAGAGGGGGTGGGGGCAGACACAGAATCTGAAGCAGGCTCCAGGCTCTGAGGTGTCATCACAGAGCCCGAAGCAGGGCTCGAACCCATGAACCAGGAGATAATGACCTGAGCCGAATTTAGATGCTTAACTGACCCAGGCACCCCTTCATTTCTCTATTTGAATCCAGAAGTCACTAGTCTGTTTTCAGAAGCATAATTTATTATGTGATCCATGTGATTCTATGAGTGTCTGTGTGTAAAAACTTAACCAACAAATACACTAAAAAATTAGTAATTTAGTGTCATAACACTTGGGTATGACATACACTTTGGCCATATTTCTTTGGCTAAAGCCGGTTTGATACCATTTGCACAACGAAGTATAATTTCCTAAAAAGCAAACAACAGCTATTATTTCTTAAATGTTTATTTATTTGAAAGTGAGAGCACAAGTGTGATCAGGGGAGGGTTGGGAGTGGGGGGGGGGTGGAGAAAGAGCAAGAATCCTAAGCAGGCTCTTCACAGTACAGCACAGAGCCCAACGTGGGGCTTGATATCATGAACCTTGAGATCATGACCTGAGCTGAAATCAAGTCAGATCCTTTACTGACTGAGCCACCAGGTACCCAAAACAACAATAATTTTTAATAATAATATGAGACCATGTAGGCAACTAGCAATGCCTGCTATATCACATATTATTATTTATCTGAAATAATAAGATAGGTGGATAATTAGTTAAAAGTTTATCAGAAAAAAAAATAGTCCAAATGTTCATATTCTCTGTTCTACAATATTAAAACTGAAAAAATTAGGGACGAGAAAGAATGAAAGAACGAAAGAAAGAAAGAAAGAAAGAAAGAAAGAAAGAAAGAAAGACAAGAAAGAAAGGAAGTTCTCTTTAAGAGAACTCTTCTGAGAATTTAATAAGTATGCCCTGCAGTAAGCTAGAAAAACTGAACTGTAGTCTGACTCCTGTGTGGAAAACCTAATGGCTGAGAGTGAGGTAGTGAGTCACTTTCATGGTAAAGTGGAAGAAAATAGTTGCTGACTTGAAATCAGCCAGGATTGTACTAGTCAAGGTCAAGGATAACTTGAACAGTGATTGGTATGAACTAAGTGCCCATGTTTTTCTGGACTCCATACCTCCCAGAATTCCCACATGGTCTCATCAACCGGGAAAACATTTATAAGATTCAATTTTCCTGCCTCCTTCACAGGAGTGTCAAATTGTGTTTTGTTTTAAGAAAATAAAGAAATGACAAAACTTAGGTATAGTGAGTTAAACCAAATATTCATTCTATAAAAATGACAATCAATATTAAAAAATCATGAAAGCTAGCATCCTCTCCAGTTTGTTTCTGTACTTTTCAACAATTTGTTATCATGACATACCATTTTTTAAGTATATGTATAGTTTCTAAATGTCAATATATTGGTCACTAAGAAGCTTCATAAAAGATCAATAAGCAAAGCAAAGGTAACTCTAATTTATTTACAAAGCTTTGTCAAAAAAAACTATATAATTGTGTAATACACACTTTAAAAAAATTTCTAAGCAGTGAATAGTATTTGTATTGGCAGTTGAAACAAATGTGATAAAACAATACTGCAAAGGAAATATCAATAGAAAACTAAATAACATGGGGTGCCTGAATGGCTCAGTCAGTTAAGCATCTGACTTCAGCTTAGGTCATCATCTCATAGTTTGTGAGGTTGAGCCCCACATAGGGCTCTGTGCTGACATCTTAGAGCCTGGAGCCTGCTTCAGATTCTGGGTCTCCCTCTCTCTCTACCCTTCCCCCACTTGTAGTCTGTCTCTCTCTTAAAAATAAAAAAACATGGAAAAAAAGAAACATAAATAATCTGAAAGGATCGTCTAATAACCAAATTTCCACAGTAAGATATATTCAGTTAAATGAATTGATTCTAAATAATTAGGTATATATTTCTAAGGCAGTAATTCCTCAAATTTTCCTTTTATAAAAATTATAAATTATTGGCTTGGATAATTATTGTAAATTGTCAACTCATCAATTTGGTTTTGGCAAATGGCAATAATTACAATGATAACCAAAATGGGAGACCAAATTTGTAAAGCCTTGCTTTGTTTGAAGGTCTAAAGATAAACAAGGCAATAAAGTGTCTTGTTTTCATCATATTTATCTGTGAAATCATTTGGTATATCAAATACGTTATTGCTCTGTCTGCACAGCACAGCATGAAGTGGATATTTGGCAACTTTTCAATTAACTCAGCCAATGTAGTAAACCAAACCAGATAATTCAGGTTAAAAAAAAAAAACACTTTTGAATTATCAGATCTGGCTGTCTACATTAGGGACTAATTGAAAGCAGAAAGGACTGCTTGTCAAACACAGTCACTTAAAATTATTACAACTGATTAAACAGATCCCTCATTGCCTAAATTACAAGACAAGTTAAATTTTAATGGCTATAAGGGAAACCTAAGGCAGGATCTTTATAATAAAATGGATTGGCTATTTAATGTCAAATACCAAGCACTCAATCTTACTATAATCAGCTGATTCAAGTGAGTAGTTCTAATATTTAAGTGAATAAAATAACCATGCCATTATTGTGGGCAGTAAGAAGATAAAATCAGATAAAATTATACCTTTATAAACTCCAATATTGAACTACTTTCATCATATTGAAATGCTTTGTGATTTTACTAGAAAGAATAGCGTATGGTTACTGATCATTCTATTCAACAGGTTATTGGATCTTAAAGTGATTTATAATATAGAATTTCCTAGAATAATTTATTAAATTCATTCTGGATTTGTTAAAATTAAGTAACTTTATGTAAGATAAATGCAGCTTTAGGCTACTATTATGATTTTTTTAAGACTGTAGTTTTAGTAATAAAGATTTTTTTAATCATCTATCATAACTCCATTTGGGTTGGTGCACCATTTACTCACACTCTTATTTATCTCTAAAACATCCAATTTATAGTCGATAAAATTCACTATTAGTTAATCCTTACAAATATTATGATAAAAGATAATAATCCCAGACACTAATCTGTTTTTTCATAAGTACCAATTCTGATATATGATTTTTCCAAAACCAATTATAAATGATTATATAGTTGTTGCTTCATCTGTCCAAAAGGCTGGAATGTTTATTTACCCGATGCTAGTATATTCTGATCAATTTCATGGTTTTGGTAATCTGATAACTTTTATTGACATTTATAGCACACTCTGTGATTATAACAATACAAGTTAGCCCTTAACTTACACCTGAAGCACTAACTGATTTTAATTTATAGTGGACTAAACTCAAATCAGATCTACCAAAACCCAGCTGTTATTTTCTTCTTGAATTTCTATTCATGGCTTGGTCATCTTTTACTATGATACTCTATAAACATGGTCCTGTCAGTTGAGCAGTTAAATGGAATCTCACTGATTTATATAATCTGAATGAAAGTAACTAAACAGATACCCATAGTTTGCACTGCTACCAAAGTCCTCCAGATTCACATTAAAACAAGAGAGTTAGCAACACTGGAGACTTTCATGTGCAAGATAACTGAGTTAAGTGCCTTATACTCTTCCTTCAATAAGGAAAACTGGTTCATCACTTGCCTGAATATATAAAGATAAGATTCTTTCTCTGACCTGAATCTTCCATCGTGAATACCAAGGCCGTAACTTGGTGATCAACAGATTTCTTTTTAATTTTTTAATGTTTATTTATTTTGGGGAGAGAGAGTACAAGTGGGGGAGGAGCAGAAAGACAGAGGAAGACACAGAATCTGAAGCAGGCTCCAGGCTCTGAGCTGTTAGCACAGAACCCGACGCAGGCTTGAGCTCATGAATCCTGAGATCATGACCGGAGCCAAAGTTGGATGCTTAACCGACCGAGCCACACAGGTGCCCCATCATCAACAGATTTCTAAAATTGTAAAATATACTCTTTTATCAGTATAGTATGTACCTAGAACTCTCATAGAGTCTTCTTAAATCTATGAAAACGATTTGAAACAAGTTATGTATTTTTCTGACTAATACATTAACAATTGCATTCAAGTGAGAGAAAAACAAGATAATTGCTATCAAACTCACATTACTCAAATTAAGATGTTTCATTTTGAAAATAAAAGATTATGAATTTTGTCAAAGTATTTAATAAACAATACATTAAATACGATTTAGAATACAAAATTGACTTTTTTATGTTAAAAAGAATAGGTTTGCTCTCTGAGGCAATAACAGTGACAACCTTGAAGTATAGTGTCAACATGAACCAAGGAAAATTCATCAGTTACTAAAATGAGCACTTTTATATGAAAGTACATTTGGAAGTGATGCAATGGACCAAGTTTTTTGCAAACATATGAGAAGAAAATGTGTACAGTATTATTTCCTTTTCTTTCTTTTTTACAATTTCATTATGTGTATGCCTAAGTACATTTTTATACAGAAGGCACACGATATTCAACTTGACATCGATTACTATATAGACTTCAAAAATTAAAGTACTCAATATAAAAAAATCAATCATTCATATTATACCATTACAAAATAATAAGGGAGTAACAGTGTTTAGAATTTCAATTCTATCACTTTAATTTTAAAGAAAAAAAATGAAAGCTTTACTTCCTCGAACTCTGGGATCCTTATAAACATCTTGAAATGTAAAGAAATAATTAATCTATTTTAATCCTTTCAAATCCTAGTGGACACTCTAGTCATACACACTACACTTTTTACATATGAAAAAAAGGGTCAGCAACTGGTTTAGGGTCTTTGCTGTGGGCTCAAGGGCTTCTTTGGATGTAATCTGTAATTTTCTCTTATAACATTAACTCCTGGGATTGTGAGAAATTCATCAGATCCAAGATGAATGAAAAGCCCACTAAAGATTACGCATAGGCCCAAGTATCTACAATTCACTGCAGATACTATGTATTATGTACTGAGTGACCTATATGAAAAATGCACACCTGCACTGGGTAATGGGAGCTAGTAGGTCCCATTAGAGGCTGCATGACCAACTAGGGATGACAGCTGAAAGAATCCCAAGCTGATGGTTTCACTGACATGAGCTAATGCACACCCAGTCAGCCTCAGATATGTCACAGTTCAGCATGACAGGGACACCAGAAGCTGTGCCTGGAAGTCACAGCATATTTTTATGCTATTAATGTAATGCTCTTTTTTTCTCAGATCTGTATTTATTTTTTAATTCTTAGTAACTTTGAACTGGATGAAGCCGAGGTGTTTGACTATCAGTTTGAAATCAAGGCCACTGCAGCTTCTAGAGCAGAAGGAGGATTGTAAAAACTAACTCCTATAAACATGAAAATATTATCCATAAAAGATAAAGTTTCTATCCAACTACATAAAGAAAAAGTCCAAGATAACAAAAGACAATATGGATTTAAACATCCAATGGAATTAATAACCTGCTCTACTGTATACTCTAGAACTTAACTTTACAGATTCTGCTGAATTTCTTTATAGAACCAAACTGTTTACTTTTTTTGATGCTATTTCATTCATAAATTTCTTTTTGGGTGAGTAGGATTTGGAGGAAAATGTCTTTGCTAATTTCTAAAAAGGGTTTGAATTAATTCAGCAGTCACTTCAAATACCTTGAGTGATTTACTATGTACAGATCTTATACCTGTTGCTGAAGATACATAATTCAAGAGGTTAGCTTCAATGTAATGGCAATTTTTGAACGTGTGTGCATGTGTGATTGCTGCTACCATAGTTCATACCGAGAAAAAGTTAAGTATGAAATCTACAAGTCCATGGAAAATATAGGGTGTGATGACTAAACATATTTTGTTGTTCAAATATTTATCTAAAAGAAAATAAGTTTTATAAATTTTATTTAGTTGGCTTTAGAACACTTCATTCAGCTTATTCCCTATGTATGTTATTACAGGTACCTCTCCCAAGAACAGACAGAATCAAGCTTACTTGAAAATCAATGTTCAGTTAATCCTAGCAAGGATGTGTTAGGTTAAATATTAAATAGGCAGTGTTTATCTCATCAGGTTTTTTATGGTTAAACCTAATATGCACTTCATGAAACTGATAGAACTCAACAATTGAGCTCTACATATTTAAGAAAGTATAGCACAATACAGCTGTGTATTGGGTAGAATTCAAAGAGGATGAGATGAAAATTAGTAAAAACTTGACTTATACCTAGTGAGTAGATGCAAACTTTTTAATAAACATTTCCAGGTACTAAAACAAAACTACTCCTTAACTTCACAACACCATTCTCTATGAAAATGTCCCATTAACCAAGTTTTATTTTGTAAAGACAAAGGAAGTTACATGCTCTGTCTTTGCAACGTACATCATAGTATATATAAATTATTTAAAATACTATAATCACAGTAAAGTGAGTACAAGCTATGATCCAAAATATTAATTACCTGGAAATTAGTATCATCTTATAGTTAAAAAACTAGGAACATGTCTATTATTAGAAAATACAATTAATTATTAAATTATACGCTTGACCTCTTTGTGTCTCTCTGGGTGATTCTCGGAACATACTACCTGTATGTAGTATTTGAAGTTTTATAGAAAACAGAATAATGCAAGACATGTGAAATTTATAATCCAACATTGCATTTTTGGCTCTTTTTTATGCATCATCTTTGGGATTTAATTTACTTATCAGATGGTATGAAATCAGAGTTTGAAAAATATTTTTCCAGAAGGAGTGAATTATATTATGCAGCTTTAATTCTAGAAGTAGAGAAAGAATTATCTCTAAATAATTAATGGCATTTTCCCCCTTTCTTTCTTTATCTGAAAGATTGCTCAAGTCATGTTCCCTGAAGGTTTCACTGTTCCATGGCGACAAAGTTGACAGGTGATGGCTAGATACTGTTTAATTAGGAGAAACCCCAAAGTAAAGAGCTTTCCAGCAAGAGTAGCAGCTAGCCCCAGTAAACAATATTTGACACCTGCTTTGTTAAATTACAATGAACACCTGCCATTTGCCACTCAGAATGCTTACTACTCACTAATTTCAAAGAGAAACTAAAAAGTTAGAGGCTTTAAATTGGTTGAAGGCTTAAAGGTAAATAAACTATAATCTTAACTTGTATTTGTCTTAATTAAATTTTATTCCACACATAGCATATGAATCTAGCCTATTTCCAGAAAAATAAAATTTTACATTAAGGCTAAGATGCCATTTGACCACCAAGTTTGATCTCATTTTGAATGCTAACTTAAAAGGTGAGAGGCCTAAAACTTGCTGTTTGGCTAAAATGATGTTTCCTATAGGGAAAATCATGAATAATTTCCCTGTGTCTCCCTAGACCATTGTCTCTAGATGGTAATCCATCCCTTCTCTCAATACATATTTATGGGGTAGACAGATAATAAGCTAATTAAGTAAAACACATAACAAGTTAGGAGATAAGTACCATAAATTTCTGAGAAAAATTGAGAGTTCCTTTGTTGAGAGAGATTACACTTTAAACAGAGTGGACAGGGATGGCTTTAACAGGAAAGTTTTATTGGAGGAAATAATGAGACCAAAGTGAGGAAGCCTGCCACGGACATTTGGAAAGAGAGCATGCCAGGTAAAGGCAAGAGTAAATATAAAGGCCTTGTAATGGTACAAATACCCACATGTATAAAGAAAAGCAAGACAGCAAGTGTAGCTGCATGAGGAAGGGTGAGGTAGTTGTAAAGGAATAGGTAGGCCTGGCTTACAACAATTGCATGGCCCAGTGCAAAATGAAAATATGAGATTCCTTCTTTAAAAGCCTGAAAAAAACATACTGGTAAGGACACTGCAATTTAAAATTTTTCCTTTCTTCCCATGGTCTCTCTTTGACTTGTCATGTTATTTTTTATTTACTTTTTAATATTGTCCTAAGTAAAGACAAATTAAACTTCTAAATTATTAACATTAATTTTACAGATTATACTGTGAAACAGCAGTTTTAAATGCAAACATACAGACAATGAACTCATGAAGAATCACTGAAGTAACACAATTTGCATTTCGTATCACATATATATCAGAACAGTGAAAACAGTGTAATATATTCAACTGTTCTTATTTCACTTCCTGATATACAAATGTTCTCCCAACCCTCTCTACCTTCAGCTTACTGACAAGTAAAGATGGACTAAAAAGAAAAGAAGTATTGGTTGACCTGTCTTTCCCATTCCTTCTTTCCCACCATTTTTAGTGTAAGAGGTTAGTTAATATAGAAATGTTTTACGTGAATATGAACATGAGGACGAAGGAACGACAGGGTTCCTTAACCATGCGTGTTTCTTAGAATACAACCCCACTGCCTTTTTTTCCCTTTCAAACTAAGTTATCAAATGGAAGAGCAGCCCCTAGCAGCTATCAGCACCATACTGCTTGCTCAGTCACAGAGACACATACTGACCTTATTGTCACTTTGGATCTTATAAAGATTCACGCACTATGCAAGCACTGGAATTCTGTGTTCCTGGGCCTTTGCAAAGACTATATGAGAATGGGACTGCAAGAGACAATGTACATATTGTGCAAATGTCCTCACTTGCTTCCTTATCCATTGGATTTCACTTATAACTCACATGTTCAAGGATACAATTATTACGAATTTTAAGAAGGCAGCAGAACGTTGTATCAAACACAGGCTATGGTCACATGCCCAGGAAGCTGCCCTGGTTGAAGGAGATAAGAACAGAAAGATAATGAAGAGGCCAGTTCAGTTGGACCTTGTAAGCCATCATAAGATTTTGAATTTACCCAAAATGAGACTGAACTCCACTGGAGGTCTAATGGGCAGAGGGGTCATATTGACAAGTTACATCAATGTTTACTGACAGTTGTCTTCATTTTCTGAATCTTTAGCAATACAGCCCTCTGCAAAATATCCCAATTATTTTGAGGGTCAACAAGGTATATTCCCCATATTTTGTGCTTGTAGAAATCTGTAGCATTTCACGAGTCCATTTTAATACTTCTAATTTTTTTTCTGGTCATTGTGATTCATAAATACCATTTCAGAAATCTCAAGCTGTGTAATAATCTATAACTGAGGATTCCCAATACAATACTGACTATGCCCCAATGTACTTCAGAGTTTAAGAAAATCACTTTTGTATTTTTAAAAACTATATGTTCTATCTCTCCACAGGACTAAAAACCATAGCCACGAGGCAAAAGAAGGGTTAGATTTGAATAACTGGGATTGTACTGCACTGTACTTACAATCCTATTCCTTTATTAAGATCATTCTACTAGATATATTCTCTCTATGGAGCTCTTGAAGCCAACTTGGACATGAATTTTTGTCATTTTCTGAAGGGATGATAATTTTCATTAATTAGCTCAATTAATTCATTTTTTCTCAGTCAGGCTTTAGCAAAGAGAAGTTGCCAGTATGGTCTTTAACTCTAGATTTTTGATTCTTTTATAAAAATGTTATTGATCTTAGACTTAAAGTCATTGGATTTGATTGAATTCCAAAAGCTGGCATCTCTCCATTCCTGTGAATAGCTTTCAAAGCAAAATGTACTTAAACTAGATCCCTGCAGATCCAACTAAGAAGATTTCTAGAAACTACTTGAAGTGGTAGGTTTGTGGCAACTAAATATCTAGAACTGTTGTTTCTTCAAGTTTCATATATTCTTTGCAGCCCTCACATCACAATACCAATGAGTTCTTGACAGAATTCTCCACATAGCTAATACTCAAGAGATGCTTAGAGGTCATAACCATGGCATGAGTGTCAGACCAAAAAAAAAAAAAAGATAAATGGGTTTATATTTTGGATTCCAGTCACTGGCTTATTTATATGTAATTGTCTCAGTAATAATCACTAAGGAGACTTAGATTCTGACAGGAGACCAGGAACTATTATCATTGTTGGTCCAGTTCTCTCTCTATCTGATAACACCTTTTGTTTCCCCCTAAATTTCCTAAATTTCCTTGACTGTTTCTCTTGAAAACAAGAGGGATTTTGTTCTAGAATCTTCAATGGCTGTTATCACTTATGGATTATAAAGTATCCTTCTCATTATGGTTTTCAGGGACTCCATGGGCAGACCCCCATTCTGCCTTCCAGATTTATCCCCATATGGTTTGTCACAAATATACAGATGGCCAGGCATTTCCAAGTCTTCTACTCATGTTCACACTGTTTCCCATTGATTTTGTTGATTTAAAGTATAATTTCCCAAAGGTCTATCCCAAATTAAAATTGTTGATAAAGCCTTTTTCAAATTCCCCATTTTTCAATTATGTAATGAATACCTTTAGAATGTTTACTATGTGTTACTCATTGTTACACACACTTAATCCACCTGCTAACATGTCACAGATACTGTCACATCCCCATTTTATTGATAAAGAGACTCAAGCCCAAAAGGTTAAATTACTTGCTTAGAGGTAATGCAACTTTCTCGCTTTAATTCCAAGCTCTTAATAAATGTCCTGTTATTTTTCAAAATAAAATCTCCTAACTTCTACTTCTTTATTATTGTGTTCCTTCTGAATACATACTTAATTTTCCTTGGATTATAGGAAATAATAAAACTCCTATTGCAATAAAAAAAAAGCCCTCCTACTATTCCAATGGTATCTTAAGCTGCATTAAATCAGAAACTGTATCTTTTCCTTAATACTATTTCCCACAGCATTTAATACAGTTTTGTGGAATCAAAATAAATAAGCAAATCAAAGGTAACTTTCAAGTATTAGACATTCATTATTTTCTATAGTTCCATAGACATTTTCGCAGTATAATGGTGTTTTGGGTTTGTTTTATGTTGGTTTATTTTGCTTGATCGTTTGTTCAGGAAAATGCTCTCCTATAATATTAGACATTGTGCTAATGTGCTTTTTATTTATTTTACAATAATACTATTATTATTAGTGTTAATGTATAGGGAGACATGTTAGAGAAGTTAAATAATTTGCCCACTGTTTATGCAGAGGTGTATATATTTTATAAGACAATATGTAATTGAATAATATTAATATCAATTATTATATATAAAGCATTTTAAGAAAAGACATTAAGTATTACATACACTATAAAGAGAAAGAGACAGAAACATCAATAAAAACTATCCCATGCCCTGCTCTAATAAAATGTACAGCAGGAGATAAAGATTTTCCTATTAACAAATAGTCAATGAAAATTTAAAATAAAACATTTATTATTAATGGACAATTAATATATCACTATGTTATCACAATATATCACATCTGTGTAGGTTTTAATACTTTAGAAAATACATTTTAGTGATATGAAGCTCACTTTGAGACCTCTATTCTGACAGCCATAAAAAGACTCTGAGTTACTAACAGTGCCAAGTCTATAAAAAAAAAAAAAAAAAAAAAAAAAAAAAAAAGAGGAATCTTGACTGCCAGTCCCAAGATCTTTCCAAGTAATTCTCCATCCACAAAAATAATTTACACAAATTTCTAGGGAAATAATTCATTTCCCTTTTATTCTGAAGAAAGCAACATTCCTGCTGGGTGGCTGACAGCAGGTGTTAATTCTGCAAGTACTAATTTAACATAGCAGGTGTCAAATACACTGGGTATTAACTGCATGGTTGCTACAAAGTGATGACAATCACTAAATGAGCTCCGATTAGGTGGCCACTGGCACTTGCAGGCCTTCTGCTCTATTTTATTACTCACCTGAGCTTCATTCATCGGGGTAACATCCCATGGAAGCCTGTCACTCAGGAGTTTATAAGGTAATGAACATCTACTTCAGGGATATGGACATTTTCTCCATCTCCATCATTTCCTCTTTTCAGTCACATATGATGTGACATATCAGGGTAATTATAATCATTTTAATTTTTTAAAATGATGAATAATACTGTAGGAAAATTGCCAGCAGCTGCTTCAAAATTAACTTCTTTCCCAAAATATTGCCAACCACCTGCTCCCATCCCATTCCTCTCCCCAGTACTTAAAAGTAATCTGGAAAAACATGCGCACGTACACACACAGGCACACACACACATACACACACACACACACACTTAAAACTTGCCATAATTTATGAAAAATATAATTTCATGAAAGAACAATTTAAATTTATGTGTTGTCTTTTAATCTATATATTGGTGTTAGTAAACTGTTTTTTCTAACCTATTGTCCAGTTTTTAACATTTAACTTCTAGATATTTTCCACAATTGATGACATTTTTACACATCAGTCACGCTAATAATATTTCACAACATTTTGTTTATTACTTAGCTGTGTTTTCATGAGTATTTAACTTTTATGCTTCCTTATTCAAGTTTTGGTTATTCGTTTCCAAAAATATACTTGTTGTTAGTAAGTCCACTCACTGTATTTTTTAACGAAACCACTCTCACAAGTCTCTCATTTTTGTACTCCATCCTCAGCCAGTTACTTACTTTGTTTTGTCCTTTTCCTTAAGAATAGCTAGAAGCCTAGGAGACAGAAACCACTGCCGTCTGTAGATGGGATAGGAATGTCTGAGATATGACTGAGTTCTGGAGGAAATCAACAAATGATTGAGATATGACATTTTCAAATCACTTTCTTTTACCACAAAGACATTTTATTGTTCAGGTTCATCTGACCTAGCCCTAAAGCTCCCCAACCTTTAAGTATTACGGTGCAGCTGACAGAACAATGTATGGTGTAAATTAATTAAGTTTTCATCAAAATCATCAGGCTCAAATTCTTTGAAATATCTCCTTCCAGATAAAATCTATGCAAAGGCTGTCAGCTGTCAGCTTTTTACTATTCTTGTAGAGTTGGTTTACAACTGTGTTCAGAGGCTGAGTGAAAGCCGAATTTGTCAGGCTTTTGTGAAACAAAGAACTCAAATTCACAAGCCTTACCATGAGAATAAAGCCACCTACAGGGATGTTTTATACCAGTTTGATCTCAAAGAAATGAGATGGGGTGCTGGGAGAGGTGCTAAAGACAGGTAAGGGTAAAAGTCACTGGTAAGAATACCAACTTCCAGGGGAGCAAATCCCAACGTTACCTTTTATTTTTCTCTAATCAACCAATATGCAGTTTGTGACCCAGCTCATGACAGCCCATTTGTGATGCTCTTTAGAGAGGTCTTACTTCATAAGAGGAAAGTAGGCCTGACGTCTTTGAAATGGAGATCTAAAAATGTAATGAGAATGTACTCTTCAGATCATAAATGTATTTTATGTAAGATCCTCTTTCATCACAGAGAGCTTATTGTGTAGACAAAAAGAGTACCATGGAACCCCTATTTTAAAGGACTTCTAAACATAGCTACCCTGCCCCTACCTCAACTGTGAAATGAGATGAATTAGCTAGCCAAGGCTTCTTTAGCAGTGGTTATCACATTTATGGAATCATGCCATTATAACAAGCTTTTTAAATCATAATGGGAAGCTAAGCCTTGATTGCAGCATTGGAAAACGGCAAATGTGGACCAGGAAAAGTCTCTAGATACACTGACTGACTCCAAAATTGTTAGCAACCATGATTCTTTTTGTGTACACACACACACGTGTGCACACACACACACACACACACACATGTTTAATCATAAAAGCAGTTTACTCCATGTGGTTTGGATTCATTTATCATGAAATTGAGATGATGCCCTAGTGCTGAAGGTCAACTAAGTCAGGCTTTGACCAGTAATTATGAATTCCTCAACAACATCTAGCTATTATCTATGACAGGGAGTAAGAGAATATATCTCTGTAGGGGTTTCATGTAAATACCGTGGTGCTCAGCAAACTATAATTTCTGAAATTAAATGAGATATTGAACAAATAATACTCTTGTGAAAAATGCATACTTCCTCTTAACGTAAAAAAAAAAAAAACCTGAATGTTAAATATGGAAATCACCAAAATTCCATCTTTTGCATATAGGATCTGAAGATAGCTACCTTCGTGAAAAACCATGTAATTACTTCTACCCCCTCTAAAACACGTATTTTATTTTCTCTTATTTCCCAAAGCATGCTTTATTATTTTTATCCTGTTGCTGAATTTATTTATTTCACACTAAGTCAAATCTTACTCAAAAGCCAACCAAATCTTGGATAAGACTCCAGATGCCAAAGCAAAAATTCCTATATAGATGTAGAGGTCAGACTCATAGAAACACACAGACACATGGAGACACAGGACAACACACACTCCCCTTGTCATTTGCATACATATTTAGGCATAGACAATGATTCTCTTACTATAATCTGGAAAATCAACAGCATAACAAAGAGACCTATGAAACAACTGACCCCATAATTTATCTGGTTCATTTAACTTCAGAAAGTTAAGCAATTTGGGGCATCTGGGTGGCTCAGTCAGTTGAGTGTCTGACTTTGGCTCAGGTCATGATCTGATGATCTCACAGGTCATGAGTTCCAGCCCCATGTTGGGCTCTGTGCTGACAGCTCAGAGTCTGGAGCCTGCTTCGGATCCTGTGTCTCCCTCTCTCTCTGAAACTCCCCCACTCATTGTCTGTCTCTCTCTCAAAAATA
The DNA here is from genome assembly GCF_007474595.2 of Lynx canadensis. Taxonomy (NCBI): domain Eukaryota; kingdom Metazoa; phylum Chordata; class Mammalia; order Carnivora; family Felidae; genus Lynx; species Lynx canadensis. The sequence goes on from NC_044303.2 coordinate 166,800,119, forward strand.
AATAAACATTAAAATTTTTTTTAAAAAAAGAAAGGTAAGCAATTATACAATACAAAACAGGTTGTTACTTGGTCTTTTCCACAAAATCTTCAGAAGTTTCTTTAATTTTTTTTTCTTATTTCATCATTCTTACAGAGTGGCATTTGTCTTTGTTTGCATCCAATTTAGAACAAATCCTAAAATTAAATAGAAGAGGGGCACCTGGGTGGCTCAGTCGGTTAAGCATCTGACTTGAGCTCAGGTCATCTTGTGGTTTGTGAGTTTGAGCCCAGTGTGCTGACAGCTCAGAGCCTGGAGCCTGACTTGGATTCTGTGTTTCCGCCTCCCTCTGCTTACTCTCTGTTTCTCTCCCTCCCTCCCTCTCTCACTCTCTCTCTCTCTCTGTCTCTGAAATAAATATTTAAAATAAAATAAAATTACATAGAAGATTATTGGGATGTGTGATGTCCTTATATTGTCATTCTCATATAGGTTTGCAAGTATGATAGGGCCTGCAATGTTTATTAACAATGATATATCTCTTGCCTATCTGTGGAAAGGATGTAAGTTAGCTTTGGCATACAGAATAAAATGACTAAAAGGAAAAAGATTTTTAAACTATGATACTCATTTTTAAGAGTTAATTGCTATAGTTCTCTACTATTGAACGTAATCTGTCTCCTTAACCTCACTAAAGTCATTATCACTTTATTCTTGTGCCATGATTATTCACACAAAAGTATAACACTGTGCTGCAGGCTTTGTGAAAACAGTATCACTGTCCAATTAATCTCTGTACCAATCTCTATCCTCTTACAGATTTTCCATAAATATTCAATATAGTTTTAAGCTCTACAGAAGACAGGCACATAAGAAAAGGGTTGGGCTTAATTGTACAATAGCATGAAGCTTAATGTGTAAAACAAATACTTACCTTTCAATGAGTTCCAGAAGAACTATGTCAAATGGGTACTCACGTAAGGGGGAACAGAACTTACTGAAAAATATATTGAATTATAATTTCCCAAGACAAAATACACTTTTCAGGTAGATACTCTTTTACAAAACATTTCACTTTAAAAGTCAAGGACAACTGAAAACTTAACTCAGGAATGCCAGTTTGGTGAGTTAACTCTTGACAAGGACAGAACTTTGAGAATATAGAAAGCCTGCCTCTCAAGTGTCCGTCTCAGAAAGCTTATGACAAGTGTTCAAAGTCACTATATGGATCAATTCTCTGCTAGGTTCCTATAACACAATATTCTATTTTGTTGCTAAATACACAGGTTCCAAATATTTGATTCATTAGTTTCTCTTTCCTTTAGTTTTTCAATGAACATTTTCCAACCACTTAGGCTGAGAAATATGAGCTCATGATGGAAATAAATTGCAAATTCCAAGAGCTGGAGGAGATCCAGGAGCAGTGGATCTTAGAAACAAGGGTAAAGAATTTCAGGGAGTACCTAACACACAAATTTAGCAGCTAATGTGCGTAAGATGAGTACCCCAACCCTCTACCAACACTCTTTCCCCCAAGGCAGTGAAATTTAGCTTTTTGGACTCAAAGACTCTTTGGAGGACTTAATAATGTGCCATTAATCTAGGAAAATACACAAACACACAAAATATTTCATACATTTCTATATCTTATGCTTTTCTTGGCTTATTCCACTCTAGCCATGGTAGTCTTTTTGCTGTTTTCTGAAGAGCCAGAACCACTTAGTGCCTTTGCACTGACAATTCCATTACCAGTAATGATCCTCCTGGCATTATCTTTCTGGTTTGCTCTCTCACTTCCTTCAAGTCCCTGCTTAAATGTCCCCTTCTCATATGGATGACTTCAAAAGATTTATTTAAAACTTTATTCTCCCAGCCCCAGACACTCCCTCATTTTGTTCTATATTCTTCTATATTTTGTAGCACTTGTAAATGTCATACATTTTTATTGCTATTTTTACTCTTTATTTTGTATTCCCCAGTTGAAAATTAGACTCACAAGGTCAGGAATTTTATATAGTTTTCTGTTAAATCCCGTATCCCTGGTAAATAATAGATGTATTGAATAAATACCATTTCAAGTGGACAGCAAAGTATGGTGCTAATTTGTTTTTTAATCAAATAGATCTGGATGAGTCTTGGTGTCACCCTGGTGAGTCTGTGAGAAAGCAGCTTTATATCTTTTAGCTTTTGTTTCTGGTAAGTTATAGAAGGGTATTAATAAAGCCTACAGTTACTTAGGGTTCAGAAACAGAATGCTGTCTCTTTCCACACACCCCCTCCTCTCTCTTCCAACTTGTGTATAAAATTGATCTTCCTCAGACAAATCCTGAATTTTGTAGAGTATAATATGACAAGCACAAAAAGGCAGAGTCATTAACACTTGAAGAGAAAGAAAATTACTTAGATGAAGAGATTAAGCCAATCTAAATTACTAAATTCTGAGGAGAAAAAAAGATGAAAGTAAATAGAATAAATAGAGGGCAGTTCCAGGGAGAGAAATTAGGATGTTATCAGTGGATAAAAAGTTTCAGAGAAGTTCAAATTGTGAAAATTAAGGTACTGAGAAATGATGCTGGAGGTTAAGAATTGCATTCTGTTTTTAATGTGCTTTAAGTAAGGACTGGATTGTCTTTTTCTTGGTAGCTATTTGAATTGAATGGTTTGAATGCCTACCAGGTAATAATGGACAGATACTAATTCCAAAATGCATGTGAGTTACATATATAAAACCTATATGAAAAGCCTAGTACAGCCTGTGCTGACAGCTCAGAGCCTGGAGCTTCCTTTGGATTCTGTGTCTTCCTCCTTCTCTGCCCCTCCCCGGCTCGCGCGTGTGTGCGCACTCTCTCTCAAAAATAAACAAACATTAAAAAAAAATTTTAAAGGCTTAGTACATTGCATGGTCCACTATTACCATTCAATAAATTCTAGTTATTAATAGGGCAAAAAATATTCATAATCCACGGCAACTAGGGCACTGATTTAATCATTTAATGCTTATTAAATGCCTATTAGCTTCTGGTAACTATGCTTGTTAAGGATGTACTAGAGAAAAAGAAATCTGTGTCTCCTGGACTCATGGATTTTACTTTCAATGTATTTAATTGAGGATTAATCAATGTCAGGGCAGACAGAGAGATAGGCCTCTGCCAAATTTTGTTTGTGAGTATACTATGGGTATATTCATTTTTTTTTCCCTGGGAGTGGGACCCTAAATCTTTAAACAGATTCTCAGAGCAATGTGTTACCTTAATACCTAAAAATTCCCTGACTGCCTCACTGAGAGAAGCCAAAACAAATTACAGTTAACTGAGGGATGAAAAGAATGACAGATGAGGAAATGAGCACCACAAGAAGCAAAAGAGAGTAAACAACAGCTGAGGAACATTCCATTTGTTAGGCAGTCCATTAATTTTATATGAAAGACTGAGTAAGTTTAGAAGTTGAGGGGCAGCTCACTGTAGAGAGACAAGAAAGAGAACTACAGAGAAATAAAGAGAAAACTTTCAATGAATTAAAACCCCAGAGGAGGTAAGAAAAGGAACAATCATGAACTTAACTGGTTTTATCTAAGGGAAGAAACTCATTTGACATTTTGTAAAGAAAGTTCTTGAGTCTTTATTTGAATTATTTGTTTAGGACTTTGGCAAAGAATTCACCTCTGTAACTTCAGAGACTTTCATCACTGAGTGTGAAATACTTACTCTGGGTTACTAAAAGAGCAAAGCCAAACAAACAAAAACAAACTACTAAATTTTCATCAAGTAGGAGTTGATCTTTAAATTAGTTTCCTATTCAGCAGGGGTCTTGCCCCTATAGACTATGGGGAGATGGGGAGATCCAGAACCAGAAGGCAGAACAAGGGAAAATTCACCAAAAAGACAGGGAGGGGTGGGGACTTAACAAGTGTTAGTTTGGTGTATCACCAAGAGCACTGGAGTTCCTGATTCAAAATGCAGTTCTGTGGAGACTAAGGAGAAACATGTTCAAGACAGCTTGCCTGAATAACATAATGTTTACGCAGGCATCAGCACTTGTAGTCCTCAAGCAAGGGATTGCCTGCTTAGACAAGAAATTCTTTTACTCCCATTTTCTTCAGATGACCCGTAAAGGTGCAAAGTAAAATCAGTCTCTGAATATTGCCCAACAGAGGGCGCACTTGAATGATTCAGCTTTCCTGGAACACTGGCACAGTTGAAACTCCCTAGAGTTGATATTGCAACTTACAATTCCCGAGGGAAGTTTACAGAAAAAAGAGATACTGAGCAAGAAGACCTACTTGTCTGTGTACTGCTTTAGAAGATAATTTGTAATTGCATATTAATAAGTAAATTAAATAAAAGTCCTTTTGATCAGCTTCCTCAGCCCTATTGCCTTCCTTATTCCTCAGAGGAAAGTATTTTTCTAACTTGCTCTGTTTTTTTTTTTTTTTTTCTGTCCTTTTTGTTTTATGCATTTGGTTCATTAAGTACCTAAATCATAAATATTGTATTTTATGGCGGACTTTCATTGTTATTCTTAATGTACAAATACTATGCTGAGACCATCTATTTATTTAATGTAATAATCTGGGGATTTTTCCACAGACGCCCTTCCTTATCTGAGGAGCCTTGCCTTAGTATAGATATACATTACCATGGTTTATTTAGTCAGCTCCTTTGATGGATTTTTTAATTGGTTTGATTTCTATTTGTTTGTTTTGGAGCTAAAGTAAACATTATTGTATAGGGCTCTTGGGGTATGTTAGAGGTCATTCTCTTAGCCTTTTCAGAAAACACAGAAATGATTTTGCACCCTTATGACTGAAGTATTTGCACTAACTGAAACTGCCAGTGGCTTTTTTCTGTAGATCAAAACTTCGGCAGAGCCAAAGATGAGGATTCACAAAATCAGATATTAAAAAGAAAATGTCACAGTCATAGAGAAAAAGAGGGCACATGCCACATAGTAACTTCAACTGACAGACTAATTTGTGTGTGTGTGTGTGTGTGTGTGTGTGTGTGTGTGTGTGAGCTGGAGACCTTTCTTGAAACTCCTAGTAACCGAGAATGTGTTAACAGAAGTTAATTTGTGTCAGTGAAGCTGGTGGGGCTTGTTTCACTCAGAATTAGTATAAAAAGAAAGTATAAAAATTAGAAGGAAAAAAAGGTGACCTGTGGCTGGCAAAGCCTGAGACATGTGCAACTACTTTACTTTAGGAAAATTGATAGATATTGAGAAGATGGTTTAGGACTAAAAGCACAAACCAAGAAAGGTTAAAATTCCCAACAAGTATTTAAGGCTTAAACTCTTTTTTTTTTCACATGCAAAATGAAGGGTTTGATGAAAATTATAGTATCCTCCTAACTCTATGCTTTCTAAATAAATTTTATCAAATTCTTATTTTCTTTAAAATAGCAATACTAAAACCTCAGATTTAAATTTGATATTCAATAATTTTATAACCCTTTAGGAAAACAAGCAGTTAGGAAAATAAGATGAGAATTATAGACATTCATTACAGGTTATCTGGCAGTGACCTAATCAGGACTGGGAACTTGTCATTCGTCCTTTCAGGGGAAGGGATCTGCCCACATTCAATTTGTCCACAGGAGCTGAAGACCCCTAATGTCTGCTAGTATCAGGCAGACAGCATTTCCCTGCAGTGTCCTCAAAACTGGCAACTAGGCTAAGCTTCATTAATGCTTGAGCCCAAAATATTTATTCTCTGAAGACAAAACCCATAAAAAAGTGAGAGCAATACAGGAGGGTCCCATTGCTAGGATACAGTCCCATATAAAGTCCCACATAGTATGTTTATCTCTGCAGTCAACAGTGAATGCCACTCCATACATAATTTGCCACCAGTCGAACCTTCTGCCTGGCCCTATACCAAATAACCTGTCCTAGTATTCACAGCAATATATTAAAGTTGCCCTCAGAAATTATTACTGACACTAGCCTCCCATTTACCTTCTACTTTTGGACACTATTAATCACTTTTTACTTTCATACAAATTTCTAAATTCTAACATACATAGGACTATCAAAATATTTGTATAATGCTTTTTCTAATGAATTTTTCATTCATATTCAATATTCATCAGGCCATCTATAATTGTTTTAACTCAGTAAGCCACCAAAAAGAACTTGGAACTTGCTTTTATGGTAAAATATTTTACATATTATATGTGTGTGGGTATATATATATACACACACATACACATACATATATGTATATATATACATATATATATACATATATAGAGACATATATAGACATATATAGACATATATATATACGTATATGTATGTGTATGTGTGTGTATATATATATCAAATAAGCCAAGAAAGCAAGGGAATTGCCACATACTTTAGGTACATGGGTGTATGTATATGGTGAATGATGTAGTGGTCTGTCTGGGAAGGAGAGAGCTGTTTGGGAAGGAGAGGTATGAATGAAAACCTATAAGAAAAAGTTTAAATTATTCATATATTTAAAACTTTACTGTATCTTCCAGCTCTTTGATGATTGCTACATTATGCGAAAGCACTGTAGTCTTGAAAATGAACAGCCTTTGAGCCAGTTTATAAATTGCATACATTGAAGCCAACACCAATTACAAAGAGAACAGACTACTCTGTCTTTCTCCTCTGTCCTGCTTTTACTTAAATAGTCATTCAGGTGGAAAAATGCCAGCCTTCCTGCCCTGGGGCTTGTTGAGTTCACTCACAGATGTCTGGCTCAGATTACTAGCGCATACAATGGCACTGATGCCAGGCTGAGCCTGGGAATTTCCTTGACCTCACAGTGAAACATAAGTTTGAATGATCACATGAACCAGGTCTAGGATGGCTTTCGCTAATTTTAAAGCAGATCTTCTTACCTTCCATAAGAGGAATCTTTCTTAAAAAAAAGAAAAAATCTACTCATCACTGTAGCACACTTTGGTAAGGGGAAAAATACTAAAGGGTGGTGGCAGAATGACTTGTAATGGCAATAGGCAGAACACTCTATTAATGTGACATTGATGGAGAATGATCTGTACACATATGTTAATTTTACAGATAATAGAAGCCTAACTTTTCAAGCACTGAAAGTAACCATTTTAATAGAAATATTTCTAAAACATATTACACACATTTATGCTTTCTAAAGCAGAATGAATTTGATATAATTTTACCCTTCCATTAAAGCTCAAAGTGTCTATCTACATGAATGCCAATCTATTCTGTAATATGACAGTGGATGGGATCAGTGTGTCTTGGGGAGCTATAGAATAGGTCACACTCAAGTGTTTTTCCGTTTTTCTGTATCCTCAACCTGTCAGCTGTAACTTTTACTATTATTTATGTGCCTAACTAACAGTCTGCAAGCTTGAGTCTAATTTGCTTTTTCCATTTTTCCTGAATCTTGGAAAATGAGATAACTAGCCTTATTAGAAAAGATTAGGAGTTATAAAGATATCTTACAAAAGTCCAATATTTCTTTAAAGGAACATTGTGCATTACATATCCATTCATAGATTCACATAACACATGCTTATTGGGTTCTTCCCACCTTCCAGATGTGAAAGATACAGTGAGGAAAATGACATTGTATCATACAATGTGGAAATGTCCCCAAGAAAGGGGAACCTGGACTAATAAAATTAAAGGAAAGAAAATATAACATTTCAATCATTAAGGATATATTTATGGGTCAAAAACTTCAGATGAAATCACAAAAACCTGTAAATAAACATAAAGTAGTATTTTTCTATTTAACAGATGAAGGGAATAAAACTTTAAATAACTGGACAGTGTCATAAATGACAGAGCCAACATTTGAAACTTTGTCTCTCTGAACTTAAAACCCATGAACTTTCTTGGGCGCCTGGGGCCTCAGTTGGTTAAGCATCTGACTTTGGCTCAGGTCATGATCTCGTGATCCGTGAGTTCGAGTCCCCCATCAGCTCTGTGCTGACAGATCAGAGCCTGGAGTATGCTTCGGATTCTCCCTCTCTCCCTCTCTCTCTCTCTCTCTCTCTCTCTCTCTCTCTCTGCACCACCCCTGCTCATGCTCTTTCTCTGTCTCTCAAAAATAAACGTTAAAAAAAAAACAACTTATGAACTTTCCATTATCCTATGCCCTCTCCCTAAGTGCTGTTTCTCTTCCTATTTCTCCCTACCTCCCTTCTAATAACACACAAAAGACTGTAAAGAATGGTACCAAAGTGATGAAATAATTTACCCAAAGCAGCAATGCTTCTGGTAGTCTCCTTTCCCTTACAGTACTATGCTGACTTGCCCTCACTTATAAATCTAAGCTCTTATTCAATGACTTTTTCTTCCCCATCTGGGGTTGTTCATACCTGAATTGTATAGAATTAAGACAGAAAACTGAAATTAGGATAAGTGAGATGGCATTAGCTTCTGTGGGGCAATCTTCTTCCCAATTGGTTGATATTTTATTAACTTCAGGAAGGCTGAAAAAGAACAAGCATACAATGGCAATGTGGTAAACAGAAGGAAAGCAGCAGCGTCAATAAATACCAGGTACAATGTACATGCAATCAAGCTTGTAAAGGACCTGGATCGAGCCATATGGATGTTGAGGAGTTAGCTCTAAGCAGCATGTTCTGTGGAGCTTCCTGTGGTGAGCCACTCAGCCCAGGGAATAAAAGGTAAAGCAATTTGGAGAGAGAAGAACCCTAATGTCAGGGGCAACTACCTATATTAAATAAAATAGATGCTAAATCTAGGGATACAGAAAAAAAAACTAGCAACTGAGAATGGATATTTTGGGCTATGAAACATGCTTCTGTGTGCATTGTGTTTCCATTATTCTCCAGGATTAGTTTGCTCACCTTCTTTTTTATAGTAAATGTTGTTTTTTTCTTATTAAAACATTAAGAATAATATTCAAAAACTGATTTATAACATTTGTACATGAAACACAACCAAATCTGGGTTTTTCCTATATCAATTCAAAACATGCTCTAGAGTAATTTATGCTTCAAAAAGCAAAGCAAATTACCTGGCATATAAACCATTAAGATTTACCTAATGGTTATGCCTTCAAGATCAGAGCAAGTAAGGGGCGCCTGGGTGGCTCAGTCGGTTAAGCGTCCAACTTCAGCTCAGGTCACGATCTCACGGTCCGTGAGTTCGAGCCCCGCGTCGGGCTCTGGGCTGATGGCCCAGAGCCTGGAGCCTGCTTCCGATTCTGTCTCCCTCTCTCTCTGCCCCTCCCCCGTTCATGCTCTGTCTCTCTCTGTCTCAAAAATAAATAAACGTTAAAAAAAATTAAAAAAAAAAAGATTAGAGCAAGTAATACATGCAAACCTGAGCTCAACATTTGGAGCATCAAGAATCTTCTAGAATTTCCCTCAACTCTCTTTATGTTTAGTAGAAACAGTATCTCTGGATCTGACATTCAAACCAAGTGGATAGGATCTCAGTATAAAAGCCAACAAATTAGAGAACAATAAGGTAGCCAGTTAACACTAAGTGGTTGCTAAGATTTGCCTGAAGTCAAGTGATCTTCAGGGACTCTTCATTTCTTGTCAGGTTAAGATGAGACACCACCTATCACCATCATCCAACCTAAACACAGGCTGTGATAGCCATGGTTGTTAGGAGACACTGTGCAATCACAGAAAACAACACCAAGATTTGATAATTACCTATTGTTCTGTTCACATTTATTTCAAAGAAAACAAAGTTCTTTAGAGCAGAGCCAATGAACATTGCTCACAAAAACAAGAGAAATGAGATATTAATCAAACATATTCTAATGCCTCTAGTGAAAGAATGATATGAATAATAAAGTGATTAATAGGAGACAACAAACCTTTCAGTCCCTGTCAGCATTTGTATGCAGCATGCTTGAATAATTTAATGAATTAATATATCCTCCATGAAAGCCTGGAAGCCAGAATTATCTTCAGCAGGGTCACACCTTATTTTCAAGAGTTTCTGAGCTCTGTGCTAATTCGCCGAATTGGTATGCGAACCAGAATTGTTGATTTAATATTCATTGCAGAACTGAAGTCTAAACACTAAAACATATCACAACCTAGTGGACTTTTAGTGAAGCACTAGACAATGTCAGTTTTGATTGAGTTCTTCTTCTATCAGAGGCAATTTAGCACATGCCACCTCACTTCAACAACAACAACAAAATCCTTGTCACCCTGACTGTAATGAAATCTTAGAAGAAAAGCTGTACAAAGAAAACAGAAGATAATACAAAACAAGTTTATCAGAGAAACGTCAAGGAGGCAACCATGATTGTGAAAGGACATTCTTCTTCTTCTACATAATCTTTGAGCCACACAGAACTTACTGCCAAAAAAGATAACTTAATAACAATGAATCAGGTTGCTTCCTTGCAAGAGATATGCCAGTATTAAAATAGTGTCTGGCAGCCAACTACCAAAAACATGGCAGCACATTAAATCTGGCCATAAAAACAGGAAATGGTCTTAGAAAGACATTTAGGGAAACAAGCTACAGCATCTAAATTATCCTATGTTAAAACAAGTATGTGAGTGGGCTTGGCAAGGGAGTCTAATCGTCTCCTGTGAAGGCAACAGCTTTGACCAGGACCTATCGGAAGGAATTAGATATAAAGGAAGGCTGGGATTTCATCATCCAGGTTCTCTTTGCTTCTTCAGAAGTTCCTCTTTTAAAACTTTTCATTATTACCTTCTACTTCTTGTTAAGTTTTGGTAACTCTGGTTGTTACAGAAGAGTAGGTCTGAGTCCTGGTCTAGTCTTTCTGCAATAGTCCCTGATCCTTAATAAGAACAAATTTTCTCTCCATTCCCACAGTTTACAGGCCATGAATATACACTGATATAGAAGGATGCCCTCTGTAGCTGAATGCTAGGCAAAGAAAAAGAGAAAAACACAAAGAGGAAACTTTCTACCATAGATTCCCCATGCTGGCTCTTTCTGAGATCTTTGATAGCTTCCAACTGGTTTGGAAGCTGAAGACAAGACTTGGCCAGCTCATGAGAACCTCTGCCAACTTTGCAAAGACATTTTTTGGTGGGAAATATTGGGAACTTAGAGAGTACCCCTATTTCCCATGCCCTCTTTGCACTAACAGGAATTCTACATACTCCCTCCCCTCAAAACAGTATCCCTTAGAGCTCTCTGAAAAGGAGTTCATTCCTTCCCTCATGCATCAGTCAGGCTGCACTTCCATGTCCCCGCTGACAATCCACCATCTCCTACCAACAAACAAATCTTCCCCGACTGAATCTCATATGATTTTAGAGCACTATTCAAACCCCAACTTATGACTATAACCTCTAGATGATGTATTAACAAACACCTGGTTTACAATTTCCCTTCCCTCTGAATCCAACTTTTGGCACCATCTGAGATAATTTCTCCACTGTTGTGTGGGAGCCGGATTTCACAGTAATGTTCCATTCTCCAGTCTACTCCAGTCACCTTTTGTGATTTCAGCCTGGACCTTTCCTAGTCCAGGAGACATGGAAGTTACAGCTTTCTATTTCAGGAAGAGAGAAGTCAAACTACAGAAGAGAGGATAAAAGAAAGGATTTGTTAAGAGTGATAGGATAATATGGAATTTGAAAGAAGAAGTGACAGTAACTAATCAGGTACATATCCAGTGGCAGAGTCAGTCAGATTAGAAGAGAGTGTAAAAAAGTGAGGATCAGGGATTGGAGGTACTAAAGAAATGGAGAACAGAGGTAGAAAAAGTAAGCGTGTGGGAGTAATAAAAAACAGCGAATTGTGGCCAGGGATTCATAGGTAAAGACAAAATTAAAAACACCAGGAAATAATTTTTATTTCAAGTCTCTTTAATTGCATCTACTTGTCACTGTATTTGATATGCTGACAAAAGGTGTTCTTTTTATGATAATCACTCTACTCTACAGTCTTCCCAGAAATACAGTCCAAGTATTCAAGCTTTATTTTTCTTTCAATTTCTTTATTCTTTTCTGGTGGTATCTCTACCCTCAAGCCACCATCTACTTCAAAATTTCTTATAATTATCAAGTTTAAAAATAGTTTCTTTCTTCTTCTATCCAAACTCAACAAAAGAGTATGTTTCATCTTCACCTAATATTTCCTCTTCCCCAACAGCCACTAAAAATGCTCTTCCTCAAAGTATCCAATGACCTCTTGTATTATTTTAATTCATCACTTTTGTTTGTCATTCTCATCCCCAAGGTCACTCCTCCCAACTCTTCTGAGAATTTCTTGTCAGCATCCTTTGCTGGTTGATATCACAACTTGAGCAATAACCTCATATGAAATATGAGAGTTGTGGGGTATTTTTTCTCTCTCCTATCTCTCCCACTCAACTGTGTAACTTTGAAGTAATGTCGTATTTATTCTTGTATCCCTTTGTAAAATGCCCCAAGTGCCTTAAAGCTTAGCAAAAAAAGTTGCCTAATGAATATTTCATTAATTTCTAATTAATTTTAACCCTGTTACTTACATATATTTCCAGACATTTCACTCAAACACTAATGAAATTGCATGACCTTATTTATGCAATAGAAATCTGCCATGCGCATTCTAGAGGAAAGTCTTTTTTTTTTCTTTTTCCAGAGCTCATATCAATAACCTCTGTGAAGAATTTCTTGCTATTTTTATAAAGTTTTAGAAAATGTTGAAAATGTACAAATAAAACATGTAAAGCTACTAAATCATCCTGTCCAAAGGTAACCACTAATCTGACCGTAAACACATACATTAGTTTTGGTTGTGCAAAATATTAGGTAGATCATATGGATATATGTTAAACTTTATAGACTAATGATAAAAAACAAAACAAATAGCAAATAAATGTGCAATTAGAATAAAAATTACACAATAAAAATTTTAAAGATCTACTTGGAATTTTAAATATATATAAATGTGCATTTAATATTTAAATGTATTTATAAATTTATATATAAGCATATATATCTTTTAAGTTCTACAATGATAGGAACAATTTATTTCTGATATAAATAAATAAAATATAAATAAATAAAAGAAGGAAAATCTCTTCTAAAGATGACATTAAACACTCATCAGTGAAGAGCAGGTATGGTGAAAAGTTGATGAAGAACAAGATCTATATTGTCTAAAAGAATCTTTCCACAAATCACTTACAATTTATAAGAGTATGCATTACAACTATACATGGAGAATCTAGTGTATATTTAACAAAGTGATCAAAGACATTATCAATATTGCATCAAACCAATTTCAAAGGCCTCCTGAATATAAGACACTGAGAAGGCAAAATCACAACTGTGATGCTCCTGCAAAAACTGCATAATCATTATCAGATCATGAGAAGACATAAGAAAAACAAATTCAGATATTCTACAAAATAATTGCCCTACATTTTTCAAAAATGTAATAGCCAAAAAGATAAAAGAAAAAAATCCAAATATTGGGAAACCTGAAAAATGACTAAAAGTATTTTATATTTTCCCCTTGTAGATCATAAATTAATGCTTATATCTCCAGATTTAATGGATCTTAGTTGCATATACTTTCACTAAGTCCAATGTGTGTATGAGCAAGTACAAAGAAAGGCACTCACTGTACTAAAGACACAATGACTGGAACTCTTTAGGGAATAACTTGATTTATGGTTGAAGAACATGCAGTTTAACAAATAATATTTTGACTGTACAGGAAAGATAGTGAAACATTTGTTATACACTGTGATTCAATACATTTTAATATAATTAAAAGCATTTTTAGTTTTTTGGTCTTTAGTTCATTTCATTGTAATTGAAATTGGTACTGAGATGATTTTTAGATTCATATGCAAGTTATAAGAAATACAGAACCTACATACACTTTATCCAATGTCCACCAATGGTAATATTTTACACAACTATAGTTTAATATTAAAACCAGGATATTTACATCGATACAATCTTCCAATCTGATTCAGATTTCTCCTGTTTTACTTGTATTCATTTGTCTATGTGTACTTATTTCTAAACTCAGGTTACACAGACAAAATATTGAACAGTTCCAGTATCACAAAGACTCCCTCCTATTGCTCTTCTCCCATGCCCCTCCTGCCTGTTCCTACACACTGGCAACCACTAAACTGTCCTCCACTTTTAAAAGTTTTTCATTTACAAAATGTTAGATTAAGTGGAATCATGTGTTATACTTCCCCTTTGAGACTGGTATTTCTCACTCAACAGAATTTCACAGAGATTCATCCAAATTGTTAATACATCCAGTTTGTTCCTTTTTATTGCTGAGTTGTGCTACATGGTGTACGTGTACATACACACAGTTTGTTTGACCATTTACCTATTGAAGAACATCTGGGAACACGGCAGTTTATTTGTTTGTTTTTGTCTATTATAAATAAAAGTTGCAACAAACATTTATGCATTAGTTTTTGTGTGAACACAAATTTTATTTCTCTGGAATAAATAACCAAGAGTATAGCTATTGAGTTGCATGGTAGTTGTGTGTTTAGTTTTCTAAGAGAGTGGCAAACTGTTTTACAGATTGACTGTACCATTTACATTCCCATGAGCAAATTATGAGTGATCCAATTTCTCCCTGTTCTCACCAGCATTTGTTATCATTTTTTAAAAAGTTATTCTGGGAAGTATGTAGTGACATCTCATTGTGATTTTAATTTTCCTCTCCTTGCTGGCTAATGATGCTGAATATCCTCAGTGAAATGTCTGTTCATGTCTTTTGTCTATTTCCAAATTACACTTTCTTTCCTAATTAATTTCCACTGTTGAATTTTGAGAGTTCTTTGTGTATTATAGATATTGATCCTATTTTAGATACTTGCAAATATTTTCCTCCAGAATGTAGCTTGTCTTTCATCTTCTTCACATAGGCCTCTTTAAGTCCACTTTACTGAAGTTTAACTTATATACAAAGAACTAAATATATTTACTGTGCATAATTTGATGCATTTGGGCATATGCAAACACCTGTGATACTCTCACCACAAGCAATGTAACAGACATATCCAACACCTACCCAATTTTCCTTATTTGCCTTTGCTTTTTTTCTTGTTTCTTATTTGTTTTGTTTTTCTGTGGCAAGAGCACTTAATGTGACATCTACCCTCAATAAATTTTAATTTAACGCTTATTCATTTTTGAGAGAGAGAGAGAGACAGAGCATGAGCAGGGGAGGGGCAGAGAGAGAGGGAGACACAGAATCCGAAGCAGGCTCCAGGCTCTGAGCTGTCAGCACAGAACCCATGAACCGTGAGATCATGACCTGAGCTGAAGTTGGATGCTTAACTGATTGAGCCACCCAGGAACCCCTCAATAAATATTATGGTACAACAATACCGCATTGTTTACTATAGGCACTATGATGTATAACATATCTCTAAATCTTACTTCTTTAGGATCAGTGATATTTTATATCCATGGAACGTCTCCTTGTTTCCTCCATCCTCCAATTCCTGTAAATCACTGTTTATTCTCTGCTTCTATGAGTTTATTTTAGATATCTCATATAAGTAGAATCACGCAATATTTGTCTTTCTGTGACTAGGTCATTTCACTTAGCATAACGTCCTTCATCCATTTTGTTGTAAATGTCAGGACTTCCTTCTTTTTCAAGGCTGAATAATATTCTTCCACATGGAATGATGGAATGATGCACACATCACATTTTCTTTATCCATTCTTCTGCCAATGGACACATGGATAGTTTCCATATCTTGGTGATGGTGAATAATGCTGCAATGATGATACAGTTTTGAGATCCTCATTTCAATTCTTTTGGATATACATGCCCAGAGTGGGATTGCTAGATCATAAGACAGTTCTACTTTTAATTTTTAAAGGAATATCCATACTGTTTTTATAGCTGCTATACCAATTTACATTCCCACTAACAATATTCAAGGGTTCCCCTTTCTCTGCATCCTTGACAACACTTTTTACCTTTTATTTTGTTTGATAATAGCCATCCTAAAAGTGTGGAGTGACATTTCATTGTAGTTTTGGTTTGCATTTCCTGAAAATTCATGATGTAGGAGCATCTACTATACCCGTTTGCCATTTGTATGTTCTCTTTGGAGAAATGCCTGTTCAAATTCTTTGTTCATTTTTTAATCTGGTTTTGTTTTTTTTTGTTTGTTTTGGTTTGGTTTTGGTTTTGGGGGTTTTTTGTTTGTTTGTTGTTTGTTTTTGCTATTACGTTGCAGGACTTTCACACTGACCTGTGTAGACCAAATGTTGCTAATATTGATGAGATCCAACATATATGTTTCTTTTTATGGGCGGTATTTTCATCCTTAGATAATGAACTCTGACTAGTGACAGGCCCCAGACATGTTCTTTTTTCCCTCCTAAATGCTGCATTGTTTTATGTTTTACATTTATGTTTGTGATCCATTTTGAATTAATTCTTTTATCCTATGTGAAGTTCAGGTTGAGGTTCATTTTTTCACCTAAAGATGACCAATTGTCCCAGCACCATTTATCAAACAGACTATCTTTCTTCTATTGATATGCTTTTGTTGCACCTTGTCAAAAATCAGGTGGGCATATTTGTGATTATACAACAGTTTCATTTATCTATGTGTCTATAACATCACCAATAGCAACTCTCTTGTTTACTGTAGCTATATAGCAAAACTCAATACTAAGTAGAGTGACT
The DNA here is from genome assembly GCF_007474595.2 of Lynx canadensis. Lineage (NCBI taxonomy): Eukaryota > Metazoa > Chordata > Mammalia > Carnivora > Felidae > Lynx > Lynx canadensis. Next base: position 166,816,715 of record NC_044303.2, read on the forward strand.
AGTCCCACTTCACTCTTAGTCAAGATTGCATTACCTATTACATTTTCTTTACCTTTCTATATAAATTTTTGAATAATTTTGTCTGTGTTTACAAAAACTTTGCAGGAATTTCTATATTAATTGCATTAAACATGAATATCTATTTGGGAAAACATAACATATTTGCTATCTTGAGTCTTCTACTCCATAAACATAGTATGTTTATGTATTTAGGATTTCTTTAAATTAGCATATAGTTCCTAGAAATATTTATTAAGTGTTTACTAAAGTATTTCATTTTCTTTGACATAGCTATAAATGGTTTTGTGGTTTTAATTTTCATTTTTGTGTGTTCATTATTAATATATGGCAATGCAATTGTTAACACATTGGTCTTTTTAATAGTTACCCGCAGAGGCAGATGGACACTACATAATGTTTAGCTCAAATTTTGATATGACAATATAACGCATACACCAAGAAGGTATGAAAGGTTTATTATATTACTGAAGTCTCTGAGGGAAGAAAAAAGACCTCTCAAGTAGGTCCAAAATGGCTTGAGAGAACAAGGAAAGAAGGCTGGCTTAGTTTTATATCATAGTTAGGGGGTAGAGCTAGGGACAGTGCTCCTATACAGTGAATTCCTTGCATGGTTTGAACTCCTCGCATGTATCAAAGGATGGACTGCCCAGGCTTTTCATCAGCTAGTCCAAATGTGGGTCACAAGAGAATAAAGGATGAGCGACACATAGAAGCTCTCACAATCAGTATCAATAATGAAGTCAGACCCCTCATTACATTCTTGTATCATGCAACTCTGACATGCAAACTTATTAGTTGCACAGGTGTTTTTTAGATCCTTAAGCTATTCTACATATGCAATCATGTCATCTGCAGAGACCAGCTTATTTTTTCCTTTCCATTCTTTATACCTTTATTTGTCTTGACTTATAGTACCTAGAACTTCTAGTGCTGCTCCCAATCCTGGGGGGGGGGGCATATTCACTTTTTCATCACTAAGTATGATGTTAGTTAGCCATTTTAATGAGTTCAGTGGATGTTCTGTCAAATGTTGTTTCTATGTCAACTGGTATCATCCTATGATTTTCCTTCCTTGCCATGCCGATACTAAATGCCACTATAAATGTCAAAAATCAAATATTTAAGATTTAAACTTATTAAAAATAATTTAATTCCCAATCAGCTTGTCTCAAAATCACTGGGATTTCCTACTGCAACTGACAGGGCAAACCAAATGTTTATTCTTATTACTTTGTAAGCTTTTGTTTTTATCTAACAATATTTCCCTTTTTACTTGGATATAGCACAGTGCAGCCTAGGACTTTTTGTACTTAGTCTCCTAATAAAATTTGTATTGTTAATAATAATGATGATAGTGATGTTTTCCCAAACCTAAAAATGGGCCATGCAAAACTATTCACAGATTTGCAAGTAAAGTTGATGTGCTTTCAGTGATTATCTTTTGTGGTATATTAAACCCATAAGACAGGCTTTATTTTCTAGTTATATATACTCAACTAACCAAAAGTTGAGTGAACAACGGTTTTCTAGCTCTTTCACTAGTTATCAGTTCTGTTTCCTTTTCCTGTACAATCACTTATTCATGAAGAAGAAAAAAAATTCCTTTGGCACCTTTTCTCTGAACCATTTCTACCAATTAGGTCTAAGTTGTTCAAGGCACTCTATTTTTATGGTGAGGTCTTTTGTTGATAAAATGAGAGCCCGCATTTACTACAAGTATTCTTCTTGGAGGAGGGCAGACCAGAAATCACTGCTAGCTGGAACAAGAACTTCCTGCCTTGGCTCCATTTATGATAAAGGCCAAATCTTTGATGAACACTGTGTTGGTGACAGTGTTGGCACTTAGCAGCAGTGACCTCCTGTGTGGTAGAGACAGGGAAGGTAAACTTCTTCCACTTTAAGGAAGAAAAGGGCAATTAAAACACTGTCGTGTGTCTTCACTCACCCTATTGTTTCATGTATATTTGCAGATGTTTAAGTATTGTAAATTTCTTCACATAAGTTTCATGTAAAATACCATTAGGTGACAAGGAGTCTCCCACATATGAACTAAAATTCCTGGAGCACTTCCATGCTAAACAAAACTTTGTGTCAATGTCAGCTGTTCCAATGTACTTAAATCTTTCCAGAAAGCAGAAAGATGATAATGTGAAATCATGTAAGTGCTTGGGGATCTCCCACAGTCATAAATCATAAATGGAAAACAAAGCAAGCCCTGGGCAAAATTGCATAATAGAGGAAAGCGTGTCTTTGGTACTCCCCCAACTTTCTCAATGTGTCTCTCTTCTGTTTCTGGGTTTCTGTGTAAAGTCTAACATTCTCATTTTTTCCTTTTACTAGATCAGGGTCAACTCTAGCTCCCCATGAGTATAGTGCTACTGACTAACAAGGCCCTCCGTCTATTCTATAGTACAATGGTAATTTTGCTAACTTTAGTTATAGTTCTTCAGGGAATATGCAACTAAGATGAAAACACATACACAGGATTCACTAAATTAGTAAACATTATAAACCTAGCCATAGTGCAACACATCTCATAACTGCTGAGATAAGCAAATACATTTAAAGCATAGCATGAGCATCTACAAGGTGTTAGTAACTTTAAGAGTTATTAACAATTAAATAACTAGTGAATCTGTTCCTGAGGAGGCGCTATTAAGATAACAAAACTATGTCTGTCTGTCTATCTATCTCAAAAGTACACTCGTTTTTTATCTAAGTTTTGTAGGAATGTTTCCTTAGGTTTCAATAGATAAGATTTTTTTCTTGATAACCTCCATACAAGAAATGCAGAAAAAATAGGAGTCATGTGAAAACAACTGCTATTAATGAAAAATTGTCAATTCTGACAAATAGCACGCAGTAGTGATGCTTTTAAAAATGTAATTGTTTCTGTGGGGTGCCTGGGTGGCTCAGTGGGTTAAGCATCTGACTTTGGCTCAGGTCACGATCTCGCAGTTCATGAGTCTGAGCCCTGCACTGGACTCTGTGCTGACAGCTCAGATCCTGGAGCCTGCTTCAGATACTATGTCTCTCTCTCTCTGTCCTTCCTCCACTCCGCTCTTTCAAAAATAAATAAACATTAAAAAAGTAGTTTTAAAAAATGTGATTGCTTCTGCTTCTGAGCCTTTGTTTACTTCTCTTAAGTTTAAAAGTTTTGTAAAGGATTAAAATAGTTGAACTCTGTGTCAGAAACCTTAGATAACATGGATAAGTTCTAAAGTTATATTCTAAATATACATTCATGGCTCAGATGCACAGAAATGTAACATTAATTTCCCATAACAAATTCAACTTAGCTGAGAAGCACCTAATTCTGTTGATATCTAAAAACTCTTAACTTCAGCCCACCATTCTTCCTATAAGTGACTTCCATAAGACTAGGGACATTATTTTATTTCTACATGTTATACCAGATGCTCAATAACTGTATAATAAAGCATTAAAATTTCCCATTTTATAATAGTCTTTACTAATAGATATGGGCTCACTTCTGTTTTAAACTTTGACTGTTTTGAGTATATATTCATTAAAATGTAAGACTTAACCCATGGATTTCCCGTTTTGAAGTAAGATGGTCTCTTGCCAGCCCTTTAAATGGCAAGCAGGGAACAGCCATCTGATACTGGATTGACCCTCAACATATCTAGACTTACGTTTTCCACAGGCCTCAGGCCTCGGGCTTAATTTGCACCATCCCTATTCTATAGTTTATTCTCATTAAATCTATTTTCCAATAACCTAGATTCTAGCAGAATAGAGCCTGCCTGAATATTCCAAATTGAGCCTCTGGAATTCAACATATACATGTCTATATGCACTGATCATGCACTTTGATCTCAAATCAAAGTACCAACTATAAGCTAAAGCATCTCTTCATTACTTTGACTTTTTTACTCTAGATCCTACCTACTACCTCCTGGAGTGGAGGGAAATATCATTTGTTGAATGGCAAGAAACATCTGGAAAAATAAAAAAATACCTTGTTTAAAAATCTTCAAATATTATCCCATGATAAAATTTAATGGAACATTGTAGTAGGGATCAAAAAGCCTTTGAAATATAAATTAAACCTTCTAATGACAAAGACATAAGAGACTATTGAAGAAAGAGAAAATGGGAATTTTAGAAAAGTAAAACAAACACTCTGGGCCTCTTCAAATGTAACTATCTGATGCAAATAATCAACAAAGTGCAATGTATTTGAGAGAATTCAACTTAACAAATAAAGACCAAAACTACTGGCAACTGGATATTATTCTTACACTTTCAACTTTCTATTCGACCTTAAATGAATATGCCTCTTCCACAAAAAAATAATTTATTCTTTTATAATATTCTAAATTCTAATACTATAAAATATATTCTATATTAGAATGATATAATATTCTAATATTCTAATAGGTTTTCCAGTTATCATCTTGAAGCCAATGAGACAGACTTTTGAGGGAATCTGATTTTATCTTCTGAAATACTGTTTTCTTCATGGACTTCTGCAGGTTGTCGTTTTTTTCTCCCTCTTCTTAAGAGCAAGACCTATATCTCATTTAATATTATTCTGAAGAAGAATGACTGTTGTCATTTATTTATTTAAATATATATATAATGAAATCAAATATCTTACAATTTTATTTTTAACTATTAGGAATCTGAGCATGGTTTGCTCACTGGGTCTGTCTCTACTAACATGTTAACTGAAAGAGTAACCAACATTTCAGGCTCCATCACATATAGCAAGAGAAAATGTCCTAGGATGGGAAAGGCCTCTTAGTAATTCCAAGCCACATTACATTGCTGAATACTTATTGCGCTCTTCAAACAATCTGTAACACTCTTCCTATCTCTTACAGAAAATGTTTATATTGTGATGTTTCCCAGTTTTTGAGGATGAAGTATTTACAAACCCATTCCTTAACAAAGACCTATTAACACAAACAGCTCAATAAAATAACACATTAACATTTTGTTTCAACTCCTCCCAAGCTATAAATTCCTTTCTGAAAAGGGAAAGAAATGAAAACTTTCAACAAAAATGCCCTTCAGAGGCGCCTGGGTGGCTCAGTCGGTTGAGCGGGCCGACTTCGGCTCAGGTCATGATCTCACAGTTCGTGAGTTCGAGCCCCGCGTCGGGCTCTGTGCTGACAGCTCAGAGCCTGGAGCCTGCTTCACATTCTGTGTCTCCCTCTCTCTCTGCCCCTTCCCTGCTCATGCTGTGTCTCTCTCTGTCTCAAAAATAAATAAACATTAAAAAAATGCCCTTCAACTCTCAAATAACCATTTCATAGTCCATTGTAATGATTAAAGCTAAATTACATGCAACAGATCAACAGTGGCACAAGAAACTGCAAATGCGGGGGGGGGGGGGGAAGGCAGTTATTTGCTTGATGTTTGCAAAACAGTCTGCTGTCAAATATATGCTGGCTGAGAAAATACTAAAACCTAAAATTCTAGCATCGACTTCAAAGTATCACACTTTCATTAGGCAAATAATCCATGGACAATGAACTCTAAAAGCAATCCTTAACTAAAAATAGGCTATAGACATGCCAAGTATGTATCTGGATTGAAGTACTCTTTTATGTACTTCCTAATTTTTCTGATAACTTATGTGACCAGAAATTTTGGGAATATTTAGTCATACAGCATAAGAAAAGATCCCAATAAATGCAAAGAGAAAACCAAGATAAAACAATGTGCCACTTTCCTCTATGTGAATAATCCACTAATTATGAAAGTTCCCTAAGATTTTCAGGACCAAAAGAGTCAATTTTCTCATTTTTCAGGACTTATTTAACACCGCTGATTTGCTATCTCTTATAGGGTGTACCTCATTATCTTTCAAATTTGCATAATCACAGAATGCTTGATTAAGGAATGGAAGCATTGAGTGTAATGGATATGCATGCATGATTAACTGTAGGAGGGGATCTGTAATTATGTGATGTATAAATATACATCTATATACTTTAAACCTTCATAATAAACACAACAAAGTCTTGGTATTTATTTTAAAATTCTTCTGGTCATAACCTAAAAAAAAATATTATGATTAAAAGAACCACAAAAGGTCTTGATCACACTTTTCCAGAGGTTAAAAATTACAGTGTAGTATAAAATTATTATTCACTATTAAACATAGTGGTTATCTTTTGGAAAAATAGGTAGAACTTTTGGTTCCCAAGGTAGTTTTGTGCTTTGAGACCTACATTCCCAATTCATTAGGCGTGCAGAGAGAGCACTGATAGGGTGTTTATCTAAAATCTCTCCTCTTCACTCATTTTAATTGAATTGGAAACTGACACATCCTTTATACACTTCTCCTCCTCCATCACTCCCCATTCTCTTGTATAAATATGCCCACAAAGAGATACCACACCATGATTGCTTCCAAGTGTCAATGTGAACTTCAAACTCACCAACTGGTAACTAATGAATTACCAAGTGGCATATTTGTATAAAACGAGAATGGTAAACTGCTATGAAATCTATTTCCATAGCAGACTTAAAAAGCCAATTAACTAAACTAAAATTTCAACCAAACTCTAAATATCCTAATAATCATATTGTAACAGAACTAGAAATTTATTTATATGAGTCAAACTTTTTTTTTTTTTGCAAGTCCCAGATGAGTAGTATTTACCTACTTACCTGGGTTCGGTCAATACAGATATTTGGTATTTATAAATATTTGTTTCCACAAACTGTGTGATGTAGCATTTATCTTTTTTTTTCTATTACATATGCTGATTAAGAAAACTGACAACCACTGATAATGGAAGTCCTTTTTTCCTAAATTATTCTGAAGCATTTCATCTGTGATAGTTTAAAAAATACATTTTAAACAAATTTATGTAGGGTTATGTAAATAATATGTATTTAACAAAATAATTTTTTTACATTTTTATAGGTTTGTTTTTGAAAAAGGAAAAATTACTGTACATATTTAATTAACTCACTTGCAGCCCTTATCGTGAACTACATACTACTCAGTTTTCATCAGTCCAATATTTTACTGAAGAAAACCTAAAAGGAAATCATCCTTAAATGTCATCTTCATTTTCCACCTCACTAAAGGGCTCTTGTAATTTGCAAAAGTGAGAGTGAATTTCTTGCTAGGTCACTTAGTGATTCTCTGGAGTGAGTTGATGCCTGATATATGAAAAGCCTTTTGTGAAAGATCTGCAACCAGAATGAGGAAAGAATAAACCATGTCAAGTTACCAAAAGGAATGCTAACTAGATATGTGATCTTATATATTGCTCTGTTTGCTTACTTGAAGGGAAAAATTATAAAATAATAAAGTGAATAAACTTAGTTTTATTACATCTGTAGTGGTAACATTTTCTTTTCTTTTTAATTTTTTTTAACGTTTACTTATTTTTGAGAGAAAGAGAGACAGAGTGCGAGCAGGAGAGGGGCAGAGAGAAAGGGAGACACAGAATCCAATGCAGGCTCCAGACTCTGAGCTGTTAGCACACAGCCCAAGGCAGGCCTCGAACTCAGGAACCTGAGATCATGACCTGAGCCGAACTTGGGTGCTTAAATGACTGAGCCACCCAGGCGCCCCTCTAATATTAATATTAATAATGAAAAGGAGGAGGAGGAGGAAGAGGAAGAAGAGGAGCAAGAAGAAAGTAGAAGAAGGGAAAGATGGAGAAAGTAAAACTATGTGAGAAGGTTATCACAATAATGACAAGTATAGGTACAAAACACAAAAGCTTCAGTTTACTTAGGATACATTTTCTTGTTATTGGGTGATTGTTTCTGTCCAGTACTAAGCAAAATCTTTTTTATGCATGCGGTCATTTAATCCTCATGTCATCATCTACTTACGGAATCACTGTTTTTCCATATCATAGGTAAAAATACTGTGACTTTGGTAAGAAAACTTACCAGCTCATTTTACTGCAGAGTTTGAATTAATACCTATTCTGTCAGACACTACTGTTTGAGGTCTTGAACTCTATTTTTTTTCTGTTCATTCTTGGATGGTGTTAGTCCACTAAAACTCACTTTAGTAAAATAAATCATAAATTGGTTATGATGTAAGTATCTGTCCATTTTACTTTCAGATAAAACTTGTGAACTTAGTTATGAACTCATCTATATTTTTCTTCCTCAAATAGCAAGCATGTATAAAAATAAAATCAGGGGCGCCAGGGTGGTTTACTTGGTTAAGCGTCCAACTTCGGCTCAGGTCATGATCTCATGGTTCGTGAGTTCAAGCCCCGCATCAGGTTCTGTGCTGACAGCTCAGAGCCTGGATCCTGCTTCAGATTCTGTCTCCCTCTCTATCTGCCCTCCTCTGCTCACACTGTATCTCTCTCAAAGTAAATATAAACATATACAAATTTTTAAAAATAAATAAATCAGAAAAGTTAGAAATGAGTAAGTAAAATTACAGGGAATTGTTTTTACTTCTATAACACATTTTTTATCAACTATTACTTTTGCATAATATTTTATTATAACACATATCAGCATTGCAAAACTGTCTTCTGTCCAAATTAATGGGCTTTTAAAATGTCTTACGATGTTGTTGCTAATAAACCTAAGACCCCTTAAAAGAATGGTAATTGAAGGAAAAAGCAAAATTATAATTTAAAGCTTCTATTGCTTGGGATTTAAAATCATTATTCAAAATAAAAATTGTTACCTATTAAGACCATATGCTGTGTAAAATATTCCTGTTGATGTCAACAGGAGTTTCAGTGAGGACATGGGCAACATATGGACCTGGCATTTTGTTAATTAAAAACAATGTTTTGCTACATTGACGTGTGTTCCAAAGAGGGATTCCTAGAGCATAACACCAAGTTGCTGAGTTCACTCTTTTAGGAGATCAGTAATTATACAGATGAGTGTTAGATCTGAAACACAGAGATGTAACTTTAATGTTGTTCACCTGCTGACATTAGCATACAAGCATTCTATTTTTAAGAATGATAGAAAAATCTAGTTGAAATTTTTTATTTAGATAAATGAAATTAATTTCAAGTAATTTCTTAGTGAATTGTGAAGACTATAAATGAGAACTGAATATTTATAAGAAAACATTTTTTTTTATCTTTTGAAGTATATGTAGAATTCCTTGTGGTATATTTATTGAATAAAATAGTCCAATTCTCCATGTGTCTTGCTATACACAATGAAATGACTTCACAAGAGGAATCTATTTCTCTACACAATGACTCAAAGATAGATTTTTTTTTTATCTGCTTTGGCTAATAGAGTATGGTGAAAGTGATGATATCCCAGTATCAAAATTGGGCCTAATGGCCTTCATTGCTTTCTGTCTTCTTTTTTTCTTGTGGATTCCTACCTGATCTATACTGTCAGAGGAAACATATGGAGCAGATACAATTCAGTCTAGCTGTCCCAGCTGAAAACCCAGAAATAGGAAAGAGCTTTGCAAAGATGAGCAAAGCTTCAGTGTTAATAGGCACATGTGTGAGTGAGAACCAACTAGAAACACGGTCCATCAAGCTCATACGCTTGTGTGTAAAATTACATATGCTTATTGTTAAGCCACTGAATTTTGAGGTGGCATTGTTATATAGCACTACTGTGGCATTATATTTCTACAGCATCACTTCCTCTCCCTCACATACAAGGTATATCACTTCTAGAGTTAGCATCGATTTTCAAACACCAGAAAAAGGACATTCACAAAGACCACTAGTCATGCAAAATCCAAAGCAAAAAATATGGCCTAGAATGCTTACGTGAGCTACCATGAGGCATCAAAATATAGTTGTTTATAGAACAGATATAGATAGAGATCTAGGTTCCAATCTAAACATCAGCATTTACATACCTCCTCTATCAGTGTAGGTCAAGTGGCCCTTCTGCTCACTCCTGAAATAGAACCTGATTGCTCTTGTTGCTGTTGCTTCTCCTGACTAAACAGAAATAGCCCTGTGCACATTTTTCAAAGAGAAACTGATGTTTAAATGACTCATGTTAGATTTTAGATTTTACCAATATAGATCATTGATCGTAAAGCCAAAAAGACATTTTGTCTACCCCTTGTTAACTTTTGGATACCAATGCAGAGAAAGGTATGAGTGAAAGACATGAGGCTTCAGCATAAAGATATGAGTGAAAGACACAGTCTTGTGTTATATTTGACAAAAGAAATTGTCAAAATATACGATTTTTCAAAGGTTTGTACTACATACGAATGTGGAATGTCATTAAAAGTTAGCCAAACTAGAAAAACACATCTGTAAGTCATCAGAAAAAAAAAAAAAAAAAGAAAAGGTACAACACATATACAAAAAGAAATTGCTTTTTCTCTTATAATAACTCAAAATGATCAATAATACTTTCTATTCTGTGTAGATACATAAGTATCATTCATTTGTATTGAAGCAGCAAGCAATGCTTTAGAAGAATGCATGAGATAAACACACTATATTTTTTAGATGTTGTGAATGGGAAATGATTGTGTATCATTCTAATTTCCACAGAGTAAGTTTCAACTGTTCAATGTGATGTACAGCTTTTACTGAAATTCACAGACACCTAGATAGATGATGTTTGTAAGAATGTGAGTATGAGGAGCCAAAAGCCTAGCACTGCAAGGAAAGAAGGCTGCCATTTTTGTCCCTTAAAACTTCTAGTTGTTCAGGGTCAATGCACTGAAACTTAGAAAGAATAAGAATTGGAAACAAATTGTATCCGAATCATACCTTCCTCTAATATAAGAAGTCAGCAGAGACTGAGAATGAAAGTAAAAGGGAACCAAAGGTATCAGGATAGTTGAAAGTTAAGGTACAAAGGATTTGTTGGACTTCTGCTAGGACCCAAAATTTTCTAGTGATTCTAAACTGATCAAATGACCTCATATTCTCTCTTTCTTACTATCTTCCTCCCTTTTCCCTTTCCTTTCCTTTCCTTTACCTGGAGTTTAACTAGGAGAGAGGCATTTTCATCCATACTACGTACTCAGGTCCCCCCAAAATTGTTTAGATCAGGAAGGTCAAAGAATCAAAAAACATTCTTTCAAAACATTTGCCAAGATGTTATTAATCTCTAATTGACCCTCAATTTTTGTGTACTACAGCACTTTCATGGTATGATGAGTTCCTGGACTCCATGCCCTTATAAGAATTCAGCATACAGGAAGAAACTTCCCACACAGCTGGCAAGCATCCAACACAAAAATAGGTCTTCTGGGGCACCCAAATAAAGTCTCAGAAGAGAGCTATTACTTTGTCTTAGGAAATTCCAAACTTAAAACTGCCTTTTTTGCCTATCTTTTTTGTTGTGACATTGTTGAGAAACTAGATGTCAGCAAACTCTGGCTATTTTGGTTACCTTGTTCTGAGTAAAAGCATGTTTATTCAAGAGTGTAGAATTCATTACTTTCTATTTGCTAATATACAACACATACATGTAATTCACATCTTACCTCATTTTAGTGATCTCCTTATAATAATTGTGACTATTTTTTCTCTCAGATAATTGAATTGGAAGTGAAATGTCAAATATATATTAATGCCAAAGTCTACCTTTTCTAGATGCAGATTACATATATTGAACACTTTAAAGTAGTAGAGTATGATGCCTGCTAAAGGCAAAAGAAATGAGTTAACAGAGCTAATTTTATGCCTTATACCTATTCCTTGTGTTTGTAAAAGAAAATTAAATTATATCCTAAAAAATACACCAAACCAATTGGTCATGGAGTCAAAAGCTCTAGAACTTACTTTCATAGAATTAATGAGGCAGAACCATCTCTTCTTTCACAAACCCCCCTTTGACTTCAACAAATGTACAAACTTTGACTTGGCCAAAACAAAAGGGTTTGAAAGTATAAAAGTCTGTCCTACACTACCAAAGAAATGTTTGTATCAAACCATTCATTCAGTGATGTGAAATTCAGTTCCATGTATTCGACACCTGAGTGTTTACTTGAAACAGGTGACAGATGTATTAGGAAGAGCACAGGCTTGTGACTGAAATCCTGGCTTTAATTCTCAAAGTTCTGAATTCTTCAGCAAGTTTTTCAGTGTCTCAGAGTCTCATTTACTTAGAGGAGAATCTCAATCTCAAGATTTAAACTTATGGGTATGTGTTATGTAACTAGCATATCTGAATAATCCATACAAGTTGATTGGAACTCAATAAGGAATCAATAAATGCCTAGTCCCCTCCTTCGCTAATCAGAAATTCCTAAGTAGAAACTGTAAGAAGTCTATCAAAAGTAATGCCGCTATCCAGAAACACATGGAAAATCTAGAAATCCAAAACTAAATTTGATGGCAAAAAGTCAGGGAAATGAGATGCAGATAAACAACAAGATTTTCTGTGCCTAGTTTAAAAAAAAAAAAAACATGACTGTCATTTAGAGGAAGAACCATAAAAAAATGCTACTTGAGAAGGGAAATGTGATCTCAGAAAAGTGTCTTAAAATCAGTGCCTAACAAAACTCTGTCTTTCCTTTATTATAATTTCTTCTGTTATATATTCACATATTTAATCTCAGATCTATAACTATCTTAAGAACAAAAAATTATATACAAATTTACTGAATACATTAATATCTACAACAATACAAGACTTACAAAAAATATTTTATTCTGGAAATTATAGTAAAATTCAAAATGTGTCTTTGCCTGTTTTTAAACTTTTAACATTATTATTTTTTCAATTTTGGATGTTAAATTTATGAGTCATTCAGTTTACACTAAAATATAAAACATATTTTTTTCCTTCTAACTTTGATAGTGTTCTTTTTTCAGATGATTTTGAACATCTAGAAGTATACTAAATGAGAAGATGCTAACTGAAACTACTTAGAAAATGAATTAATTCTCATATAATTGTGGATCAGAATAAATGTATCCAGTAATGTATATATTTATGAGAGGAGTATATTATATCATGCATCTCTTGTATATCTACTCTTAGATATATGACAAATATCTAAAAATATAATTTTGTAAACTATAAAACCTATGTTTAAAAGGAACATAATTTTAAATTATCATGAACAAGAGTATTATACTCACCATAATATTTCAAAATATTAATAAAGAATATAAACTACCTTAAAAAGGACATTGAAAAGGACTTTAATTTTTATTAATGTTTTGAACTCAGAACTTATTTGAGCACAGAATTGTGAGACATGTTTTTCAGGTTTCTCACCCTAGTTGATAAAAACCAATTTAGCTGCATTTGCAATAACAAATTCGAAGATAATACTATATTGATTTAGGGTTTTTGTTTGAAATAGAATCCTACTGAGTTAGCTTATCACAAAAAGAAAGTTCATTTAAATATTACTTCTAAGACCCTCGCGCAGGGGTAAATCCTAACATCAGGAATTAATTAGAACCAGAACTAAAAGAACATCAAAATTCTTTCTCCCCCATCTCTGTTCCCAGTAAATCTCTGGGCAGTTTAACTGTCCTGTCTCTGAAGAACACTTTTATGTTCTACATAGCTAGGCACAACTGACCCCAGCTTCCAAGTTTACTTCTCTTCCATTCATTGATACATTAGACTATGTTTTGAATATCTTTGTTCTTCTAATTTCCAAAATAGAGAACTGTATTGGCCCTGGATGATGGGTCTATCCTGGACTAGTCTGTATTCTCCCACCTTATTTTTGTGCTTGGAGATTCCAGAGCTACTGGTGATGCTTGTGAGAGGGATTAGAACTGGCAAGTTTCCTGAATACCCAACCAAGCCACCAGAAAAAGTACAAGTAGGCACTGGTGATGCAGAGAAAAACAGATATTTTGCAGCAGTGGCCCAGTCAGGAAAAGGAGAATTCAGAACAGCAGAACCAGTGGCAGAGGGAGAAAAGAAAGGAAAAGGAAGGAAAGGGTAGGAAAGGAAAGAGGAAAAAGGAAAAAGGAGAGGAAGAATGATTACAGAACATCAGCCTCTCACTTGTGCATTTCAGCCAAACCTTTTTTCAGTGTAGTAAAGAAAACCAGTGTTATAAGCTCTGCTCTTCATGAGTCTATCAAAGCGAATACTGGCCTAGAATATGGCATCCTTATTATAAAAAAAAAAAAAATCAAATGATTTTCTTTTACAAATTTTCATAATAGCATAGATCTTTTCTCATCATAAGCCTGGTAAAAAATTAGGTGGAAGAAAATTAATTTCTCATAGATTACCTCTCCCAAATTGTGAATACAAGAGACTGGTTAAAAATTGGCCACATAGAATTTGCTTGATATGTTTTCGATGTAGATCTCAAGTGGTGTTAGAATAGAATTCTCAGCATACCATTAGCATAACTTTCATTTCCCTGTGGGCTTCCAGCTGAAAATAAACTCCAGTCAGTTTCCTTATCTCTGTTCCCAATAGAAGAGAAAAGATAGCTAATCTTTCAGTACAATTAGGTATAGAGAAAAGATCAAGGGTTTTTCTAAAAGAACCAGATACCTCCTGCCAGAAATTTTATCTTCAAGGGTTATCAGGAGTTGTCTAAAGTCTTTCCCCAAATATAAGAATTAGAGGACTCTCTGGGATGCTTTTGAGGAGACATAACTGGAGTGGCCTGACAATAGGATAAGTTGTGAAAAACAGTATTGGTCCTGTCACAATTACCCTGAATTAAAAAAAGATAAATGCAATGTGTGAACGTGTGTTAAATAGCATTGCTCCATTTTCCCACTGAAGATTAGCCAGGCTTAATGTAGGCTATGTCCTGAGGGGTAAGTGAAATTAACCACTAGTTTTTAGTCCAATTAACCTAGAACAGTGCCTCCCATAATACAGCATGCATCCCAGTCACTACAAAGACTGATAAAAACAGAGCTTGCTGGGTGCCACTCCATGTTTTCTGATTCTAACAAATTCCCAAGTGAAAATGATGATGCTTGGTGCTGGATCCACACTTTGAGAATAATTATAATTAAACCAAGATGCTATTGAGTGGTTCAAATACTAAAAGATTTGTCTTTCAAGATTCATAGTATATGCTACTTCCATCACGTGGCAAAGCCAAATAATAATTATAAAAACAATAATAACAATGATAACAGAGTAAGGAAACTCTTTACGTAACTACAGATGAAGACTGAAGTCTGTTGCTTTTACACTAAGGTTGGTAATGGCCTATTATTTTAATAGGCACACCTTTTTTGAAGAGCTCTAAAAGCATAAGTTTAACATCTCTACTAATACAAAAATACAAACGATATACAGAATTATTCATTTGCATAATATATTATTCCTTATAAATTATATTGCAAATCACAATTCAAACTTCAAGCAGAGAACTTGCTAAAAATCAGATTCTTGGTGTGTATCCCCAAATGTTAATTATGTGAGTCATAACTGGGCCTCAGAATCTATATGTTTAATAGGCAATCATGTGACTCCTGTGTAGGGAGCTAGCAGACTACATTCTGGGATATATTGCTTCTAGATGTCACTGTGAGTTAGAAAGAGTCTGATTATTCTTCTGTTTTGGTTATTCTTCTGTTTTACTAATGCGGAAATACAGTCAGAGAAATAATGCATTATTCAATGTCCCTAGGTTGGTAAGTGTTAGTTTCAGAACTCAAACTGAAGTCTTTGGACTTTGAGCTTCATGCTTCTACTCACCATATTGCATTATGTTTTGGGTTTTTTTTGTAATGGATTTTTTATTTTCATTTTTGGGGGCTTAAACAGGTAATGTGCAGTCCCCTGAGATTTAGAATTGCAAAGTGCTAAGGCATTGTATGACTGTAACTTCATTTTCAAAAATCTTGTTTTAATGTTCTTTTATCCAATTTAAGTTCTACTCTATTCAGAAATCCTAATCTCATACCATCTTTTTATCTTTTCTCATTACCATATCACATTATCTTAAAATATGGATGAAACTAGTATTCATTAAAGTTCATGGGTATAAAGAAATTTAACTAATATTGATACAGTAGCATTATTTATTTGTTGCTACTTTGTCGATATAATTTACTATTTTGGAATCCCAGACACCAATGGTCTTCCCAATAGGTTTGCAATCCAAGAAGGAAAGAGCGTTTTAAGTTCATACAGAATGTAATTGATTCTGTCTATACAATGCTGAATAAAACAGCATGAGGAAACACATGCTTAAGCAAAGTCTTAACACTAAAAGAACTTACTAAAATAGCATGAAACTTGAACTGTTTTCTATCTGCTCTGCTTAGAAAAAGTTTTAAGTTATATGAAATATATCTGATAAAATGCCAGTGGGAAGTACTAAATTTACTTAATAAATACATACCACTTCTATCAAACTACGAAGGGGGGAGGGGGCTTGCAAGATTTCCAGAGTTTTCACCAGTTCTGTATTTATGATTTGAAATATATTTATTTCATCATATAAAATGTTTGGAAAATACTGTCATGTTATTCTGATATGACATATTAAGTTTCACATGGAATTAATTCCAAATTTTAGTCCATTTGATCTCTTGACTCTTAAGAAAAAGGTTGATCTACATTTAACCCTACTCAGAAATAAACCTTCTATTTTCTTTTCAGCAGCTCAGAGTTCAATGTCATGCATATTCATTCATATACTAGAACTTTTGTTAACAATTGAAACTATGAGTGCAAGAGGAACACTTTCCAGCCCTCACCAAGGATCTGGGGTGGATCAAAAAGAGCTGTTAAATGATGATTAAACTCTTACATCCCTGTAAGCTCCCTCTGACTGGCTAATGGGAAAAAGCTGGTGAAAAACATTTCTCTCTGTTGTCAAGCCAGCATTATATATTATGAACACTGTTTCAACTGGACTTCTTAGCAGTTTCATAAAAGAAAGCCATTAGGATTTTTTTTTTCTATATGCCTTAGTTTATGTGCTGCTTAATTGTAATGGAATAGTAAGAGTTTCCTTCTGGCTTGCTCAATGATTTCCCTCTTCTTGAATTTCTATTTTCCATATGTGTTTAATATGTCAAACAATCATAGGTAAGAACAGAAAACTATATTCACTACATGCAAAGAAAAAAATTATGTGCAGACTCAAATCGATATCCATGGCTTGCACACTATCTGTGGATTTTGTGCTTCCCAACTCTAAGCAGACAAACTGGATATGCTTTAATCAGTTTTGTTTTCATAGACTTTAGAACCCCTTTTTTAATTAGCATAATGAACAAATAGCTTCTTCCATCTCATCCTTGTCTCCAAAAAGAGTCATTAAAATGATTGCATTTATCTTGTTAAAGAGGAACTTTCATTCCACCCTAACCCTGATTTAGTTTCATAAAGCTGAGCACTTTAGGAAGTAGAAACACTTAAAAAAATGCCCAGGTTTTGAACTTTAGTCTAAATCCTTTTGTGAGCTAAAAGAATTTTCCTTACTAAGCAATGTAGTGAGTCTATATAAAAACCTCTATGGAATAAAATGTCAGTTTATAAATCCTCTGGCTTTCTAGTTTATGTGAAGCTCTTAGTCTTTCTGTTTCCATCCAACAGTAAGATTGTTACCTCCTGAGGTAAGTTGAATGGAATAAATTACTCAAAAACATTTCCTAGAATAAAACCATGGTTTTAGTGTTGTCATAGTCTGTAATCACAGAGTGATTAAAACTGTCCTTCCCTACTCTTTATCACAGTTACTAGAATACTGTCTTGTTTTTACTGTCAACACTCAACAAGTCTTCTTAACATGGAGATCTTTTAAAGGCCTGACACATTTAGGGGTGCCTGGGTGGTTCAGTCAGTTAAGCGTCCGACGTCAGCTCAGGTCATGATCTTACTGTTTGTGAGTTCGAGCCCTGCGTCAGGCTCTGTGCTGACAGCTCAGAGCCTGGAGCCTGCTTCGGATTCTGTGTCTCCCTCTCTCTCTGCCCCTCCCCTGCTCATGCTCACTCTCTCTCTCTCCCTCTCTCTCAAAAATAAATAAACATTAAAAAAAAAAAAGAATGGATACATTTCCTTATACTGAATAGACACAATTTGAAAGCCAATATGCTTTCCTTTATCTTTCTGGGCTTGAGGTAGGAGAGGTTAATTATTAAAAATTAAAATTACTTTTAAGTGACTTTTTAATTATTTTAGTCTGAAGCAGTGATCTTAAAATAAGACCTATAGATGGTCACTGAGATTCTTTCAGGAGGTCTATGAGGTCAAAACTATTTTATAACACTACTAAGATGACATTTGCCTTTTTTATTATGCTGACTTTTTATTGCTATTACCAAAGCAACAGTGGTTTAATAGGGCAAAGATTAAGGTAAGTTAAGTGAGACACTCATCCTGCGTGCAAATTTAAGGGAACACCAAAAAAGATGAGTCATCGACAATATTTAGTGCAGTATTTTAAAAAATCAAAATTTATGCAAAAATACATGATGCAAAAAATTAAATTTTAAATAAAGAACAATGCCATGCTAAGCAACACTGGGGTCTGAGTAAAAAAATTTCATATTTCAGTATTTTTAAACTACATTAAAATTCTGGAAAAAAGTAATAATTAAAAATACATTAAAACATATATAAACATATGCATATACAATTAAAATATATAAATATACATGAAACACACAAGAACACAAACATAATTCATTTTGTGTCAGGCTCCAATATAGTATGTCAAGGCACTGGTAACTAAAATTGCTGTATGTCTTACCATGAATCAAGACAGTGGCACAAAATTGTATTAGCAGCCATTGCATTCTTCACCATAAGGTACTTGTAGCAAAGAGAAAAATTTTTATTACAAATTAATTTCTTAATAAGGCAGAGTAGGGGCGCCTGGGTGGCGCAGTCGGTTAAGCGTCCGACTTCAGCCAGGTCACGATCTCGCGGTCCGTGAGTTCGAGCCCCGCGTCGGGCTCTGGGCTGATGGCTCAGAGCCTGGAGCCTGTTTCCGATTCTGTGTCTCCCTCTCTCTCTCTACCCCTCCCCTGTTCATGCTCTGTCTCTCTCTGTCCCAAAATAAATAAACGTTGAAAAAAAAAATTAAAAAAAAAAAATAAGGCAGAGTAAACCTTGGTTCTTGAATGTTTTTAATGTTTTTTAATATTCTATACATTAAATTGGAAGTATGCATAAAGTGCTGCATACCACACTACCATTGCTGTATTCAAGGTATAAAAAGTTTTGCAATTGTTTGAGTTGTAAGCTGAACTAGCCACTTTTCTCATTAAATTCTATTTTAACTCAAATGGGTGGCTAATCAAAAAACTTCCAGTTATACATCTGCATAAGGCTACAATTTTTATCACCTACTTCAGCCAAAACAAAATATTTCAATAGGCTGAATGTAAAAGCAAATAGAAGAATCTAGCTGTTCTCTATAAAACAAGACATGGAAGAACTTTGTAAAATCCAGGCTGTCTTATATGTTTCTGAAACTATGGTTACATTTCACAAAATATGCAACACATTTAAGTTACCATGTGATGGTTTGTTATTATATTTAAAGAAATCAATTAAAATATTTTTAAATTTTTTTCAGTGCTATTTTTTAATATAAATTAAATATTTATCTACCCATGGCCATTGGCAAAACAGATTGCATAGCCAGAGCATTGGAGTCATGAGGACTTGATGTAAGACGTATGTAGAAAAGTTGGTAGGATAAAGTTTACAAAGAGATCATTACAATATACTAAGAAATTTAATTTCTTAAATAAAAAAGTGACATATTCAGAAGTTTCAGGAATGTAATTCTCTTGGCCTCCTGGAACACTGAAAGGAAGAAACTGGAAGCAAGAAAATAAATGACTTGCAAAAATTGAAGTGAGGGATCATTGAAACCCAGACCAAGTCAGTGTCAGCAATGAAAGAAAGCAGGA
The DNA here is from genome assembly GCF_007474595.2 of Lynx canadensis. Lineage (NCBI taxonomy): Eukaryota > Metazoa > Chordata > Mammalia > Carnivora > Felidae > Lynx > Lynx canadensis. The sequence goes on from NC_044303.2 coordinate 166,836,493, forward strand.
TTATATCCAAGGGATATTTAGGAGACAAAGTCTTCAGGAATGATTTAAAACCGAATTGTGTAGTTAATGAGGAAGAAAAGGGTTTGGTGAAGAGTTTCATCAATTGGGTAGATGGAGATTACATCATTTCAAATGTAAAACACAAGATGTGGTCATGTTTTGGTGACGAAATAAAGTAAGCTTTGGATACGATGAACTTGGAAAGACTATAAGATATCATAAAAGTAGAGCAGGCAAATATATTTCTATCTGATAGCCCTAGAGGAGATCTAGATTTGGAAGCAAGCAATTAGGAGTCATTAGGATAAAGCAGTCGTCACATGCATGGAAGTGATTAAGATTACCAAAGGGAAATTTGTAGATTAAGAAGAGACTGACGTTAAAATGCCACACGTTACCAACATATTTGCTCTTAAAAAAGAAAACAATAATGTTCTCACTATGAAATGCCAGAACTGATTTTCATAGTCCAAAGAGTAGCACTCAAAACTCTGCAATATGAGATAAACTTTTACAAATCACTCTAATTCCTATTCAAGGGAAAGGTTTTTTGTTGTTTTGTTTTCATAGTAGGCCAAAATAAACTTTGCTAAGCAAAATTTTATGATTCATTTGAAAAAAAAATAACACAAAAATTTTTCCTCATTTTGTTCTTGGTTTCTTTTTTGTTCATTTTTTAAACCCTGTTTCTTTTTTTTTTTTTTATTGTTTATTTATTTTTGAGAGAGACAGAGACAGAATGCGAGTGGGTTAGGAGCAGAGAGAGGAGACACAGAATCCGAAGAAGGCTCCAGGCTCTGAGCTGTCAGAACAGAGCCTGACGTGAGGCTCAAACTCAGGAGCTGTGAGATCATGACGCTCAACTGACTGAGCCACCCAGGCGCCCCTTTTTGTTTGTTTGTTTGTTTTTTAAACCCTGTTTCTTCTTTTGTTTCAGCACTAGGGACACACAAATGGACTTCAGCTACAGTTGACACGAGCAGTTCTCTGAAGTCTGTTACTGTGTACTTTCTGCCCAGAATCTTCTGTGGTTAGTTTTCAACATAATGCTTTTGTTTAATGAAGTTTGAGAACCGCTACTCCGGATAGTCACTGTTGTACTTTTACTCACAGACATTCTATTTACATTTTAATACTTTGTGAGTAGGCTTGGTATAGATTTGAACCACTGGTTTATAAGCTTCTCCTCTGTGACTTCTACCATATTTTAAGCTTATTTCGGTTTATATGTCTTTGGACTGCCTCGATAAGATATGATCCCACTCTAACATGTTTTATTCATTCTTTTAAGTTGGTTTCCCTTAGAAAATGGAATCTGAGATGTATATATTCATTTATGTAGTTTATTAGAGAGTGCTCTCAGAAACTATTCCTGTATGGGAAGACAAAAACAGGTTTGAGTAGAAAGAGAAATTGAAACATAGTAAAATTAAGACCTCAGCCCATTCCATGAGATGCAAAGGAACTAGGAGAGACTTGCAGTTGTTTCAAACGGAAGCAACAGGAGTGGTCATTTGTCCCCCCACATCGCTAGCCACTAGATTAGGGAAGCTCCCAGGAAGAGAAGAACCCTCAAGCAAGACAGCCATTAGCAGCAAAAGTCAATTCCTAGAGAGGGAATATGCTGTGAATTATGCTAAAACCCTAATAGCAGCTAAAAATGAGCACCTTGGTCCTAAAAGCAGGGTCTGAATGGATAATGACATTACTACAGCAGTAACAGCAAAAGCTGATTCATCTTCACTGAACACACTTATTCATTTATGAAAGTATTTTTCAAGAAGTTCCTTTCTAAAGTTCTGGGTAAGACAAGGGAAAAAATGTAAATATGTAAAGAGGGGAAAGTTTTTAGAAAATAAAAGTGATTTTAGAGAAAATAAGCCTGGAAGAAAAAGACTCACAGAAGTTATAAAGCCTCTGAACTCTTACTTTGCCCATCTTGAGGCAGTGTGTACATTTTTATCAGTTAAAGTGTTAAAAATTCTTAAGAGTTTGTAGTAATTTTTGAAAAAAAACACTGGAAAATCAAAAATATTGCAAATAACAACTTTTCAGGGGGAAGAGTTTTTTAAAATCTGACTTTATTCAAAATGAGTACACTGAAAGTAATGTTTGCAACTACAAAAAGCTGCTGGCTGCTCCGAATACAGAGGATGCTTTTTCGGGAGTGTTGTGTTTCACAATATTTATTGCTTTCCAAGATTTGACAAGTCTGCTTCATTTAAGCATTGGTTACCAATTTAAGTGAGGTCTTTTATTCGTTCAGTAATCAATAAACATAATGTAAGTACTATGAGTAAAGCTCTGCAATGGGTTATGCTGATATTAATGTGCTACTGACAGACACAGGCCACAAAGTCCTGCCTCAATTGCAAGTGATTGAGTCCCCTCACTCAATTGCAGTGATTCCCAAACTATCAGGACTGATATTTTGGTATGACACAGTGAAAGTGTATTACCAGTGAAATGAAATCGAAATACATGGCCAAAATTCTTTATCATTACATCCATCATATGTAAGATTACTCTGTCATATTGCCAAAAGAGTTTCTAAACACTTTCAATTTCTTTACTTATTTCATCTCAGATTAGTAAGAATTTGTGGTCTGGCAACAGGCCATGGATTACAATCAGAGTAAGACTATTTTATGAAATATCCCATATTTCAACACAGATGAGGATCCTGACCAATACACTTCCACTTACAATAGAGTATGTTCAGTGCATTGAATAAAGACCTAATCCAGAGATTTGGCACCCAAAAGAATCTGCCTGGAGGAAGTAATAGCTAATGCCAATGCTAAAGTTTACATGGGATTAGGAAAAAATATATAAATTATCTGGCAGGTAACAAAAGATGGAAATTTCTGGTTAGAAAGAAAAACTTGTGCGGATATCCAGACGAGAGAGAAATTAAAGGAATTAGCAAGATCAAATTCATAAAGACTCTCACTGGCCCTCTTTGGAGTTTGAATTTGTCATTAGGTCAAAGGAGAACTTTAATGATGGAGTGACATGATTTATGGCTATTCACTGGAAATAACTGGAATGGTATATCGCATTTATAGGGAACACTGTGTTCTGTTTTGACCAACAAAACGGATGATAGTTCCAATGATTGGAATAGAAAATTCAAAAGTAATCCATTCAGGAAAGGAAGATGATGAGTTTAAACAGGCTGAATTAGAATCACCTCAGGAATATCCAAGTTGAGTTGTATAAAATTCAGCCTAAAGTATATATCTAACCCTTAAGAGATATTTTAACTAGAGTTACATCTACAAATTTTATCAATTTAAATGGGCTAAGAAGATATTACCAAGGAAGAGTATATACAGTGAAAAGAGAAAGGTGTCTGAGAAGACAAAAAGTTGGACAAAGACCATTCAAAGTACTGGAACTTTCTACTTGAAAGGAACACATTTTCTACACAGTACCTAAGTAAAATATTTCCAGTATACAGAAAGAAACACTTAAAAATTTCATTAAAATGCATATGACCATCTTAGGATAGAATCCATAAACTGGAGGTACACTAACTTTCTGGAAAAAAGTAGCAAAATAACAAGACTTTAGCCTTGATTACATTAAGAAAAGAAGTCTAGGAAACTCTATTGCTATCCCCTCTTTTGACATGATTCAAAATAAAGCATCTGTTTTTAAACCAATGATTTTCAAGGAGAAAAGAAAGTTGTGTTCAGTGGGGACTTGTCAAAATCACTTGGGGATTTTCAAACACAACATGCTTACAACTGATTCCCCACACTCCAGGCACCCACCAAAACCATCAATTTCTGACATGCTAACTCCAAAATGTATGTTGTAGTAATACTGGACTAATTTTCTTTATGTAATAATATCTTTGAATAGCAATTTAATTCAGCATGAAAATCTATTATTTATTTATTTAATATTATTTGTCCTTAGCACCAGGGATATGAGAAGAGTAAAAAAAATATTCATAGAACTCAATAGCAAGAGAGAGAGAGAGAGAGAGAGAAAGAGAGACAAAAACAACACACAAAAATCTGATTTAAAAAATGGGCAGAGATTGGGGGCGCCTGGGTGGCGCAGGTCGTTAGCGTCCCACTTCAGCCAGGTCACGATCTCACCGTCCGTGAGTTCGAGCCCCCGCGGTCAGGCTCTGGGCTGATGGCTCAGTGCCTGGAGCCTGTTTCCGATTCTGTGTCTCCCTCTCTCTCTGCCCCTCCCCATTCATGCTCCTGTCTCTCTCTGTCCCCAAAAATAAATAAACGTTGAAAAAAAAATGGGCAGAGAAAACTGAACAGAGACTTTTTTCAATGAAAATAACAAATGGCCAACAGGTACATGAAACGATGCTCAATATCACTAATTATCAAGGAGATTACAACTCAGAATCACAATGAGACATCAGGCCAAACTTGTTTAGAAAGGCTATTATGAAAAGACACAAGATGACAAATGCTGGCAAGGATATGGAGAAAAGGGAACTGCACTGCTGGTGAGAATATAAATTGGAGCAGCCACTGTGGAAAACAGTGAGGAGATATCTCCAAGAAACAAGAAATTAAAATAGCATATGATCAGTAATCCCACTTCTAGTTATATATTAAAAGGAAATAAAATCAGTATCTTAAAGAGATACCTGCATCCCCATGTTCACTGTGGCATTATTCACAATAGTTACCACATGGAAACAACCTCAGTAAGTGTCCATAGACAGATGAATAAAAAGAAAAATGATAGATACATATGTGATAACACACCACATCCACAGAGCAATATTATTCAGGTCACAAAAAAGGAAATCTGGATTTGTGATATGATGGATGAAACTTAATTATGCTAAATGAATGAGACACAGAGAAGGACTTATACTATGCGATTTCACTCGTATGTAGAAACCCTAAAAACACCAAACTCATAGAAATGGAGAATAAATTAGTAGTTACAGGGGCTGAGGACTGGAACAAATAGGGAGATATAAGTCAAGGGTACAAACTTTTAGTTATAGGATGAGTAAGTTCTAGGGATCTAATGCACAGGCATGGTGATTATAGTTAACAATACAGCATTGTTTAATTAAAAGCTGGTAAGAGTAGATCTTAAATCTATTCACACACACACAAAAAAAATGATAACTCAGTGAAGGGATTAATATGTTAGGTAAACATACTGTGGTAATCATTTTGAAATATACACATACATCAAACTATCAGATTGCACACCTTAACCTGTGTTATATGACAGTCTATCTCAATACAGCTAGGGAAAAAAAAGAAACGCTGAAGAAGGAACTTCTTTTTTCGTTTGCAATGTACTTGTTTAGAAACAGAAAGATGCATGCATTGGAGCATAATATAAATATTAACTTTGGGAGAAATGATAATATGCTATCACTGGAGTGGTAGAGTAAGATGATGAATCAGAAGATTAGTTGTTTCTAGTTGTGATTCTGCCTCTCGATAGTTTTGTGATCTTGAACAAGTTTCTTAAAGTCTTGGAGTTCCAGGGTTTCTTACATGTTAAAAAAAAAGAGTTGTTGGACTGTTTACTTTTTTTTTTTTTAGAAGAACCAAGTAAGAATAAATTACACAGATTTCTAGATTCCACTTCAGAGTTACTAAGTATTTTCCATGATTGAGGCTCCCTAAAAAATGTTTTAGGTGATACCTATATAGTCCAATCCTGTAAACCGTCCATTTTGACCATCATCTGGACACACTGGAGTAACTGACACTGAAATCATGTATACTTAAGTTTAGTAAACAAATTCAACCTCCTGGAATTTGAAAACGGTTATATAATTATATAAAATCCACCCTCTGCTTTATAATTGTGTTCTAACTTTCTATAACTATTCTATAAAGATTGTGTTATTTTATAGCTAAATTTTTTTTCTATTCCCCTTTTAAGTTTAATTTTTATAAGTCAAGATACCTTTTATATATTCATTAGCCTTTCCATTCTCTTCAATCACTAATCATATTCATGGTCTTGCCCTTTTAAAAATATTGTTTGTCTATTTCTTATTGTTTTACAAAACCTCCTTTTTATAATATTAGGGATATTCTTCTTTCAAATTTTACTAAATTCTAGTTAGTTAACATACAGTATAATATTGGCTTCAGGAGAATTTAGTGATTCATCACTTACATTTTACCCCAGTGCTCATCACAGCAGTGCCCTCCTTAATGCTCATCACCCATTTAGTCCCTTCCCTCCAGCAATGCCTCACTTATTTCTCTACAGTTTAAAAGTCTCTTATGGTTACCTGCCTCTTTTATCCCCCTTCCCCTATGTTCACATATTTTGTTTCTTAAATTCCACATATGCGTGAAATCATATGGTATTGTCTTTCTCTGACTGACTTCTTTCGCTTAGCATAATATACTCTAGCACCATTCACCTCAATGAAAATGTCAAGGTTTCATTCTTTTTGATGGCTGAGTAATAGTCCATTGTGTATACATGTATGTATTTCGGTATGTGTACATACTACATATATACTGCATCTTCTTCATCCATTCATCAGTCGATGGACATTCAGCTCTTTCTATAATTTAGCTATTGTTGATAATGCTGTATAAACTAAATTGTAATGAGTAAACCAAATAGCCCATAAGGTTGTATATAAACCAAACCTAACTAAATCAATTACTTTCCATTCTAATAACAAAGTAAAATTTTGTACAAATAACCTTTAATTACAAACTTTGATAATACAGTATCTATATAATATATTGATATATTATATATAATATATATATTATACTATATAATATATATAGTATATAGTATACAGTATTAGTATATAATATATAGTATATATTATAACTATATAATTATATATATATTTAATAATACACAGTCTGTATATATACAGAAAATGTATTCATCTCTTTCCAAGAAAAGGTGGCATCTTCTCATGGATAATAATCTTATAAATTTTTCTACCTACTCTTTTAGCCATTCAAATCAGCCAATCCTTCTTTGGTTTACAGAAAATCTATTATACATAAAGCATTGTGCTAATGGTTTTATCAATGATAGTTCCCACCTTTTAAAAAGAACCATATGGGTGTCCCTGGGTGGCTCCGTCAGTTGAGCATCCAACTCTTGATTTCAGCTCAGGTCATGATCTCAGGTCATGGGATCAAGGCCGGCATCAGGCTCCATGCGTAGCAGGAAGCCTGTTTAAGATTCTTTCTTTCATCTGCCCCTCTCCCCTGCTCATGCTCTCTGTCTCTCTAAAATGAAAATTAAATGATAAAAATAATAAAATAAAATAAAAATGAATAGAATCATCATGAATACAAAGTTTTCCTCAAACTAAATGTTAACCATGAATTTGGGAAAAAATGCTATTTATGGACCCACAGGGAAATATGTGCCAATAAATATATTGCCTGGACAGGGCACTATTCTAAGCACAAACTTCTAAGCATTTAATTACAATGGAAACATCAATTCATTCACTCCACAAGAAATTATCTAATTTAGGAAGAAATTATTATCATAGATTTCCTTCCTTTTATTTCTTGGCCTTGATGTAGAATTTTATCAAAGAAAATTAAGGACATGTGTACATGTAATGTGCATGTAAGTGAATGAGAGAAAGGAAAAGTGATACTCTGAGTATATATCTGGCTGACATGTGTGTGCTCTAAATCTTGTTCACAAACCATGTAAAACCACTAGAAATGCTTTTGGAATATTCAACAATTCTATGAATGATTAGCATCTCTTTCTCATTGAAGAAACATGATAACATCTCTTTTATGAACTCTAATTCAAAACAAGGGTAGAGTCAAGCCAATTTTTTGAACTACATCAATTCTCTAATGTGTCATGATGTTTGAACAAAAAGATTTTGGACTGAGCAGGAAGATGCATTCAATATTTTAAAGGGGAAACTTTAGACAGTTTTCTATGATTTTTTTCATGCAATGGGAGAAAATGGTAACAGTGCTATATACAATGAAAACAGTGAAAAAATGCTGGAGTCTGCTCTACATGCCATATATGATGTAAAAGAGTACACATTTGTTATCCCATTTCATCTTAACAGCAATTCTAGGACGTGGATCCTATTGTTACTCCCCAAAGATGAGGAAATGGAAATTTAGAGAGATAAGGTGACAATTAGGAATCTGAAGAAATCATATTTGAATCTAATAAGCAATCCAGATCATTTATCCATTATATCAATTAACTTCTATCTACAGAAATGCATGTTTATTAGCAGAAGAAGTTCATAGGGGATCCTCTAATGTCTATGCTTTGCCACTAAAAATTGTAAGTCAGTGTCATCTAATAGACACAGGTATCAGTGTAGTCACATTTTTCTCTCCAGGAAGAAAAATGCTCAATCAATAATATTAATATATAAGAATTAAATTTAAAGTGCCAGGATATGCTGACAACAGGAGTATTGAAGTGTGTTGTCTTATTTTGTTTCATTACTTGGTTTGTTAGCTTTGTCTTTGAGTAGTGATTTTAATGGCATAATGCCAGCCTGGAGTAACAAGTTCTCTTAGCAGGGGGATACTGAGGTAAACACTCAAGTCTTTTGTGGTGTTGTTGTTTGTTTGTTTGTTTTTTGTAGGAAACATGGCACAAAACTCTCTGTAGATTTGTTTTTATGTATAAATAACCAGTACACTATTAAATAAATGATTGAGATCTACATAAATTTTAAAAGTATATATTATGAATGCATTTTTTTATAGTTTACTTTAGATTCTACTGAGAAATCTCCTGTGACTCTTGTATTTCATAAAAATTTTGTCTTGAGTTGGCTATGGTTTTCAATTGCTGCTATTCTTGATTATAATTATAGATTAGTGTTATTTTGCCTTCACAATCAGCACTTTAATTTGTTGTAGGTTTGGGTAATTATAAAGTGATGCATATTTCCATTAACAACCTTTTTAGAAGCATAATTTTTTTAAACGGGCTTTTAAGAAGTGTATGCATTGTGGTTCAAATATGAATGATTCACACCTCTATTGCTAAAAGAAATGCAATTATAATTTTAAAACAGCACATTTGTACAGTGACACTCCATTGGAAAACAGTAGAGCAGACATGGCAGAAGGTCCTCTTGAGGCAACTTCATTAAAAACTATTTGAGAATAACCTAAAAGCAAAAACTGTTTTGACTGCCTGTTCTTAAAAAAATTAAAGACCGAATATGTCAAACTTATCCTAATTTAATTTATATGTTTAAATGTATACATATTCCTTTCCAAAAAAGATATGAAAGAATGTACATACATATAAATCTGGTCTAACATAATTTCAGTGTGATATAAAAGCAAAGAAAGAAAATGTTCTAACCATACTTAATACAATTATAATTATCAATTAGTCTTGAGAATGCACCTTGATTTTGAAAAGGATATTAAGAGCCATGTGTTGTCCAGGAATTGAGATTTTTCAATTAGGATTCGCTTGTACAGTCTATCGATCTTATAGACAGTAACATTTTAAATAATGATTTATGTGGTATAAAATTTATACCTCAGTATAAAAATTATTCCTCAACAATTAGAAATAGACAAAACTTCCTTAAAAACTGTAAATGTTTTCCCAGTGTTCCTGTCAAGAGACAGTTGAGTATTTATAGCAGTTGTGAGAGAAATAGTTGAGATGTTTCAAATTAAGGATTTCATACTTAAGAGATTATGATAAATTCTTAGTTGAAAATTATATATTGTTGTAGTAATTTTTATAAGTTTACTTATTTTGAGAGACAGAGAGAGCACGAGTAGGGAAGGGGCAGAGAGAGAGGAGAGAGAGAATCCCATGCAGGCTCCGCTGTCAGCACTGAGCCCAGTGTGACGCTTGAACCCATGAACCATGAGATGGTGACCTGAGCTGAGCTGACATCAAGAGTCGGAGGCTTAACCAACTGAACCACCTAGGATCCCCCTGTTGTAGTAATTTTAATTTGCTTGATTAATTGCAAAGTTATACTATAGAAAATTGTATATCTTGTTAATTTGGGTTTTTCAGTAAATGGTCATATATTTTTCTAGTTTTCTTTTACCTATTTGAGGTTCAATTACTTTTATATTTAAATCTATGAAATTTACATATTAATACTTTTTGTTATATTTGTTATTAATATTTTCCAATGTGCCATTAATTTTATATGTAAACCTGTGTAAAAGCAACTGAACTTAATCTTTGAAATTTCTTCCATTGCTTTTGTGTTCAGATAACCTTCTTTCATCTAATGGTAAGTTAAACACTTCCTTTCATTTTTTTTAACTACTAATTTCTTCTGAACCAATGTGACCTGCACTGAAATCACATAACCACCATTGTGCCTGGACACAGACAATCAGATATAAACATGACAATAGGTTGAAAAGCCTCCAGAAGAATGCTGCTCCTGCCATATGGTCACTCATCCTCCATTGTTCGTTAGAAAAGGGTCTTCAGGGCTGTCTGGAGGCAGAATCCTCCTCACAGGGCTTAAGGAAGAGTCTATAAACCCACCTGCATGAAAAGATTTAGCTATTTTGACACTATGATAATACTGGTGCTCTTCAGCAGACAATCAACACTGGATGAGAGGTGAAGTTCTAACTGATCTGTACTTTACATACAGCAAAGATCCTTCACATCAATAATCTGATCAAATATCCATTTTTCTTTTGGTTCTACTTAATGACGGAGAAATTCAGTTTATCCTAGTATTAATCCCTAAGGATCCTATTATTGTTGTTACTGCTATTTTGTGTGTATTTGTTTTTCTGGTTTCCGTTGGTTTGTTTTCCCTGTGCCCAGGCAAATTGGTGTATTTTGGGGATATTAATATTACAGAAAATTCTGTTAGAGCAAGATGATAGATTTGTTTTGCTACAATTGCAGGCTCTTCTCATTCCTTAAAAAAAAAATAGAAAAATGATAGACAACTTTTAAAGCTTTAAATTTCCTCTGTCCTAAGGATTAGCCCAATCTTGATTATACCACTGAGGGAGGGAAGTTTAGGCAATGAGCCAACCAAAGTAGAATTTTATTAGTATCTATCTACCACTTAAATAAGACAAGATGTTGAGACAGTTACGGGATTTCCTAAGCTTAGTCTTTGCATCTGGAAAATAAGTATAATAAGAGTTTTAAAGTATTACTGTAAATATATCGGTATGGGGGTGTGTGTATCATTTATTTAGTTGCCAATTCTAATCCATTCTACTCCCTAGGGTAGGCACTGTATATATTGTATAATGTATGTATGTGTATGCACACATACATTGCATTCTATACACATTGTATATACAGTATAATAACATATATATACTCTATATATATAGATTAGAATTTTGACTAATTAAATGATAACTACTATTGTTTTTATTAAAAACCTCACCTTCCCTTAATTAGGATTACAGGTTAGATAAGTCCCTTAAATTTTAGCATGGGCCAAAAGATGGCAGGATGAAGGGAGGATTAACTTCTTCATAAGATGTTTACTATTGTACCCAGTTGCACCCTAATTTCCACAAAGCTCTACCAGCAATGTCTGAAATAACATGATAGTTGAGGAAAGAAGAAGATGTCACTGTCTTGAAAGAGGACTATCATTAAATCAGCATTTAATTTCCTCCATGGATTTCCCTTACAATCCTCAAAATAAGACTTCATTGGAAGAGATTATACCTTCCCTGAAAAAACCTAATTAAAGGGGGCAGGGTTAGCTATTAAAAGTTTTACAGTAATCAATGAACTTTAGGACACTGGCTGTTTGAAAATTGCAGAGCATTTTCCAGAATTCCTTTTGGAAAGAAAGGTTGGTAACAGTATGACTAATTTTCCTAAAAACCGGCATATATTCATAGATCATTTTATTGAGAATATCTTTTAGACACTTTAAACACTGGAAATGAGAATATCTAGTATGGTAGGTAGTTCATGATACCAGCTGCAGCATTTACAAATACCTCTCTGCTTATCACTGCACTGAAAATCCAGATTTCTATCATGTGGTAATATGTAAGTATGTAAAACTATATACTACAATCATTAGATATTTGTTACCTATGTTTGAGACATTTCTTGATTAGGTCTGTTTTTACTTTCTTCAAAGTCTGTATTATAACATCACCTTTATACCATGATACTGAGTTTTGAATATCCATTACATACATCCCTTGAAGGAAATTCTGCCATACGGAGCCCAAGACTTATGGACCCAATTCCCATTTGAGCATTATATTGAGCATCACTGGCTGTAGTGAAAGATGCCAAAGTTGACCAGGCAGTGCTGTGTCAAAGCAAAAATAAAAGGAACAAATGGAACACTAGAGTATATGCTCCGAAAAGATTGAGAATGATTATTTTCAATGCTTTCCTAGAGATTTTACAAATTTGCTACTTTTTAGAATATTTTTATGTTGGCTCTTATATTCAAACTATTTTACAGGTTTAACATTTTACATTAACAGGTTTAACTATTTTACAGGTATTTTACAGGTTTAACTTTTTCTAGTTTAACTAGGTGTCTTTGTCTAAGGTAATTATATCAACAAACTATTATCTTTTAAATTCTTTGTTTTTTCCTCTAGGATAGTTTTTGAAAGTTGTTTTGCTTTAACTTCTCTATGTCACAAAATTTTAATTTTCTTTCTCAATTCCCCATTGATGAATTGGTAAAGATTTCCCCAAATTTATGTAAGTGAACACTAGGGCTTACCAAATTATTAATTCCTTATTAATTTTTATCTAAAAGACATTAATGTCATATGCACCCAATAAATTCCAAAAACAATCCTAAACTGTATTCCTAGTTGTTTAGTAGATATCCACAGTACACAAATCCCATCTATATTTCTATATAATTACACATTTTATAATCATGACCCATCTTTCTCTCAAAATTATCCAGGTGTCTTAATTTTTATTTCTTATGATCACATAGTCAGTTTCAGGAACAGTACATATTTCTAGATAAACCTGAGTTAGTTAGGGTACTATCAATTTTCACAGAAAGATCATTCTGAAACTTAAGTTATTAACCTTATTGTCATTTAAAATCTATTACAGGGTAGATAATATAATCCCTTGTATAATCTTTAACATAATACTATATGGGGAGAGGAAGTGAAAGATAAAATACATGTTGATAACTTGATGTTAATGGTGGATGATGGGACAGGAAGGTTCTTTATACTCTTTTCCTTTTATATGTTTGAATACTGTCATCATTAAAAAAGAACAAAGCAAAAGTTATCGAAATGAAAGGGAGTTTATAAAAAATAAACATAAACACCACAAATACAAAAAACCTCAAAAGCAATGAAAATATTTGTAAACTCTGAATACACTACTACAGGATCCTCCATACTAAATCTGTGGATTATAAGTATCTGAAGTATGCTTGTCAAAGATGGTTTCAAGCATCATAAAGACTGTTATACTAAAAGCTGCTGCAAAAATTAACACATTTAAATTATACAATCCATTTATTACATCATTCATTTGGCAACTATGTATGGCATCAAATATTATTGTATCTGCATGTGTTCTGGGAAAGGGAAGAGATAGGAAGTAGGAACAGGTATGAAATTAATGTAAGAATGATAGTGTCACAACTTAGCAAAATAAGAAGTTAAGATTTATTGGTTTTGAAGTTAGGAAATACATGACACATTGAGCATGAAGATAATCTTAGCTTGGGGTCTCAGAATAATTCATTATTAATTAGAACTCAATGTAAATATGAGCTCCTTAAAACGCTCTTTACCAATAAGCTTTTATAAGTAGTAGTTACATATTATTTGTAATTTCAGTCATTTTTTTTAACATTTTACTTGGTTTGGTTAAATAGTTTTCTTCTCTGACCTACCCCACATGGAAAAGGGCTTTACTGAAGTAAATCAGACTTTTCTGTCAAAGACCTCCTCAACCTAAAATACCAACACACTTATAAACGTTACATTTTTTTTCTACCAAGCATTAAATAGTGGGTCTGTCTTACTAAATGAACAAACCATTTAAGTAGTAACATTTAAGCGGTTTTTACTTAAGTATGCTAATGATTTTTCGTTTGGCTTTTTCTTTTTTTATTTAAATTGTGTGGTTCTCTTCTGGTTGAATATTTTAAAGTAATCTCTAGACATGTGATCAAAGATCTCCATAAAAGGGAACTGATTTGTTTCAGAAGCTTATTTTTCATTTCTCTTAAAGGAACCTCAGGGCTTCAGAAAACCATATGGATTTTAAATAGCCACAAGAGAAAGATTCAAAAGTTATAAAGGAGGCCGGGGATGATCTTCTCTGGGGAGAGGGTCTCAACAAACAGTATTGATCCTCATGTTTCAATGATGTACTCTGCCTCAAGGCAGAGGGATGAACCAGATGACTGTGCAAGGTTCATCTCGGCCCTCTGGTTGTAAAAATACAGAAAATAGCCTTGATTGAATAGCCTTAATCAAATAATTTTTCTCCCCCCAGCCCAGCCTGTCTCTCTCTCTCTCAAAAATACTAAATTTATATTTGATACGTAATGTTTTACAGTTCACATATTTGTACTTTTTGTGGTATAACTTTTTATTTCAATGCGTTTAAAACATGAGGAGCTAAGTGTCTTGACTCAATTATTGAAAGATTTCCTGGATAAAACACATATATAATGCTATAGTTCCAAACTACACTCAATTTTAAAACATATTATTCCAAAAGTTTATGAACTTAGCAGTAAAACTGTCTTTTTGATGATACTCTTGCTTTGAATAAAGAAAAAAATTGTAATTCTTAGGAACTCAGCATTACTCTCATTCAACCAACATTTTATTTCTTTCAAGCTAACCACCATTGTTTTACCTCATTTCTTTTCTTTTTTACTTTATTGGGGAAGAAGAAAAGCAGTCTACCCATTGAATTATCTTTACAAGCAGGCAAAAATAAGGCACTTGCTTCTGGATTCACTTTGAGCCTTTCCTTCCAATCCATGTAAATTTTCACACCCAAATTCTTATAAGTCATTTGTTACGCATTTTTCATTTTTAATGATAAGAAATAGTACTTTTTCCTGACATATTTCTGAAATGTAAATGCAATGCAGCTTAAATCTAAAAAGGCAATAACAACAGGAAGAGTTTCAAGTGTTTTCCGCTAAAAGAAATGAAATGGTGAAGTGGATGGTTGATCTGCTCAATTGGAAAGCAGAACTCAAGAGAAAGCCAATTTTTATAAGGATCCTCCTGCTCTTTATCTCATTGCTGCCAACAATTGGCCAACGTAGGTTATATAAAGTATTTGTCATTTAAAACATGGGTCTTAACTCACAGGCTTGCTGCCTAATTATAGGGTTAGTGAAATATTTTAGTGAAAAAAGCTCAAAACTTACAGTTGGATGACCAAATTAAATAATACTCCTACCACTGACTAGGTCAGTACCTTTAACCAACTCTGCTATTATATTTAGAATTCATTCACAAACACATATTCAGTGCCATATTCAATGTTATCCCCAGCAAGGCCCGGTCAAAGCCCTTAAGCAACTCGCAAGATGGGCAAGTTAGCTACACCAACTAACTATAATCTTATGGTTAAAAAAATAACACCCACTGGAATCAAGGATGGGTCAGAGAGCACTTCAGTTATGTGATGGTCATTTTCTCTCATTGAAAATAGAAAAAAATCACAGTTCCCTGGAAAAATTCCCAGAATTTTATGGGAGTAAGAATGAGAATGTAATTGTATATAAAAGTCCAGTGTTAACTAAAAAGCACTGTCCATGTATGAGGATATTAATGCCTCTTATTTAAGAGTAAGGATTATTTAGGGGCACCTGGGTGGCTCAGTCGATAAGCATTCGACTTCAGATCAGGTCATGATCTCATGGACTCATGAGTTCCAGCCCCATGTCAGGCTCTGTGCTGACAGCTCCAGAGCCTGGGGCCTGCTTTGGCTTCTGTGTCTCCCTCCCTCTGCCCCTCCCCCTCTGCTTCTCTGTCTCTCTCTCAAAATAAATAAACATTTAAAAAATATAAATAAAGAGTATGGACTATTTAACTTTAAGATAAAAGGATGAATATGGTTCACCTAGCATGAACTTTTACCTCTGTTTCCATACTGTAAAGGCTAAATGGAAGGACAGTCAAACTAATAAGTATAATGCTTCTGACTAAAAATCTGGGATTGAGAAGCAAAGAAAGACCTGAATAACACTGCAAAAAACATACTCATAAAAGAGGCTCATGTTTCGGGGGGGGGGGGGGATGCATTAAAAGTGATAGGAATTCCTGAAGAATTTTTTCTAGATATAACTGTTCTCAAATAGATACAGAAAATTCCACTTCTGTTAGCTTTAGGCAAGACCAGTTGTGTTTCCTTAGGTGACAATACTGGTTATTGGATTAATGTCCCAGCTCCACAATGACCCTTGTTTTGACTGGATGGTGAGAACTGCCTCCAGGTAAAGAGAGTAAACAGAAATCAAATTAGTACCCCTCATTTTCAGTCTACTATAGACTGATTCTGGTCGACCTGTCATAGGAGTTTAGGATGCAGGGCAAGGGACCAAAACACAGCTAGTGGAGGGGCCAATAAATGTTAACTTCTTTCCACTTACATATAACAGGATAAAATTTGCAAAATAAAATAAAAATAACTTAGGTAGAAAAAATGTGCACTTTCCAGGACATTCCATGCGCACTTAGAATGACAAAATGAAGCCAAATGTTCACAAAGTCAACTACTTTCAAAGTAGAGTTTAATTCACTAATAGGAAGACCCTTCTTCAACAACTGCTTGTGAATCTCCAGTAGAAAGGATCAACACTCAGGTGAGTGCTATGGATGTTGACAGTAGGATTTAGCTTCTGTGTCCCTTAGGCATTTATATCACTATATGAACTTTTCAGGTCACCTAGCTGTCATCAGGAATTAATCAGAGGTCAAAGAGGGTATGAGTGTTTAGGTCCAAAGCAGAGCTAACTGGTTCCTGTTTTATCTAGAAAAAAAGCAATTCCCCAAAATCCAACTGGGCCAGACTGGGATATGGAGATAGCTGTCATATTTGCCTGGTTGGGTAAAGAAGGGTCGAGTCCAGCCAAATCTGAATTCTGAGTGACTGTGTATGGATACAAATTATTTCTCTCCGCAACCAATGTATGTTGCTACTGTGCATTAATATAGGTGAGAATCTTCCCTCATGTAAAAAATTGGAACTCTGCAGAACATGAAACAGAAAATTAATAAGTTGATATAATAGAGTTGCTGGTGACCTTTGCTATGCCCCACCTGAATAATTACACTCTTCTTGGAAAATTAAATATAAGCAATTCAAAGCATACTGAGACATTTTTGGAATAACTGGACCAGAAAACAGTGTCAAAAATCATTTGCTAGAAGTTAGACAGTGTTCTTCCAGGAGTTCCTGAGCTCAGCATTTGTTTCACAACAATACACATTTCCCAACATGAAGAAAAAAAACAGAAGTCATATAAAACTGATGATCTAACCCAGAAAATACATTCTAGTAACTTCAAGTCTGACATTCACAACCAATATTTTTTAATTTACTTCACATGTCCTGGGCGTTCATCATTTGTTGAGTTCCAATAAACAGTCAACACTTAACTTCAACATAGGATGGAATCGTTATATGGGAAGAGGTATTGATTATCAGGAGTTATTTTCCTTCAAATCTGAAATTCCCTATCTGGATTGAACTTTTTACATTGTTCAATAATTATCATTATTATATCTGGAAGATTTGGGTATATAGAAATTATAGCTAAATACATGGAGTAAAGAGAAAATTACAGGAATGAGCAATGAAAAAATAGCTTTTTATTCCTTTAGCGGTTTTCAGAAGTCTTCTACTTTATCCGAAAATAGGAAACGATTTTCGGATACACTTTTAAACTTTTTGCTGAAGCAAAAAGTATGTGTAATCAAATGCACATAAGTATAAACCCTGAAGAATTTTTTGCAGATCAAATTTACCAGTTGTACCCAGCACACAGATTAAGAACCCACCTCAGATTCCCCTTACCCACCACCCAACCAGTACCACTAGCCTGATTTCAGTGCTATCAATGATTTTGCTTGCTTTTGTACTTTTGTTCAATGGAACAGTCCTCTTTTGTGTCTGACATCTTGTGTGAAATTCATTCATATTGTTGTTTGTTGTTTTAGATCATTTATTCTCATTGCTGGGTATTATTTATTCCATTCTCCAGATTAGTTACATGGTGGTTTCCAGATTTTTTTTTCTACTGAAATCAATGTTGCTAAGAAGATTCTGATCGATGTCTTTTGGTGAATATTTGGGCACACTTCTGTTAGAAATCTACCTAGAAGTTGAACTGTTGTGTAACAAGGTAGATGCATGTTTAAATTTACAAGAAACTTCCCAAAAGTTCTGAGTGATTTTGCTGAGTTGCACTTCCTTAGTGTAAGTTGTATCACATCCTCACCAATGCTGGATGCTATCTGTTTAAGTCTATTCTGCTAATGGTGCAGTGGTACCAACTGCATTTTTAATGTGCACCTCCACGATAAGTAATGAAGTTGAACACCTTTTCATAAGTTAATTAACCGCTCTGAGTTTTCTTTTCGTGAATTGTCCAGTCAAGACTTTTGTCTAGTTTCTATTCAACTGTCTTTTTCTTAATGATTTGTATGATGTTTTTTCATAAACTGAATTTACGTTCTTTTGCCATTTCATTTCCATGATGGAGTACGTTAAAGAACGAAGTTCTGTTGTCTATTAGAGTCCAATTTATATACTTTTTCTGACTAGAGTTTTGTGACCAATTTAAGAAATATTTGCCTACTCCAGGACTAAGAAGCTGATTTCCACTAATTTTTTTAAGGTTCTAATTTTCATATTCATATCTGAAATTTCACTGAAATGCATTTTTAAAATGATAAATTCCCCTTCTATTTAGTGTCTCAAGTTTATACAGACATACACATACACACAACACACACACACTCATATACTATACACGCACATTCATTTTCTTCACAAAAGCTGTTACAGTGAATCTCCATTTAATTTGTTTTTAGTAAAATACACCTCTTCCTTTGGCATATGTGTGCTTTTGGTAGTTGTGCAATTTGCACAAATCCAGTATAAGTAAATAAGCATACTCTATCTCATGCCTATTTTAAGAAAAATCAATGAAATAGTCAACTCACTAAGAGTTACTATTAAATTGCACATAACATGAAACACAACATTGCCACAATCTCTTACAGTTTTCTATTAATTTAATTTAAAATTATTTAAAACTATTCATTTCAACTAAGCTCATACCCTTTGACATGTAGAAATATTCAAACAATACTTAACAAAAGGCAACATTTGTAATTCTTTAAATCAGCAAATATTTTCTATTACAAAGCAAAGCATGTTGATGCTACCTTCAATACCTAATAAAACTTGTTAAATAACTTAATATGTACTGTTAATTCAAATATCAGGATACTTACAAAGATTAAAAACAAAGAATGGAGTAAATTTTGGTTAGTATAGCAACTGCTCTTCCTCTGAGAGAGATATTTTCTGCATTCATTATATTCCTGTATGTATATGTCTACAGGTACAGGTAAATGTACACACATATACAAACAAGCACACACATAAATATATTTATCAAGAACATTTTTTTTAATTTATGTTTCTTAAGTACTATCTATGCCCAACGTGGGTCTCAAACTCAGGACCGTGAGATGAAGAGTCACATGCTCTACTAACTGAGCCAGCCAGGCACCCCTTATTTTTTTTATTTATATGTGTGAATATATATGGCAATAAACATTCTACAATTTTTTTAATTCACTAAATCACACTTTTGCTATTACTACCCCTGGAAGAGAGACATGAGATAAGCAATCATAACAGAACTTATTCAAGCTTGATAGTGTACTTCCGATAAAGAGAAATTAAGAACTAATTTGTGAAACATCATTCTCCTTTAGTGTCATTACCTTTAATTTATTTCCTTTCTTTTTCCATCAAGAAAATGTCAAGTAGTCCTAATTATATGATACAAGAGAAATCCTAAACACTGACCACTAGAAATTGTGCTATTTCTCTACGCATAACTTTTATCAGGGGTCTTGTTCCTACATTTCCCTGTACAATAAGAGAGAAATAGAGATATGATGAGAGAGAGAGAGAGAGAGAGAGAGAGAGAGAGAGACTATATCTGTTCAAGAAGATGAGTCTGCAAAATAAGGAATACCTTATTTTGACTAAGAATTAAATGCATAGGACAGAATAAGAAAAAAAGGTATTACTCTCTTCTCAGAAATAAGTACATTTTTATATCTTCCTCCATCTATAAAATTCCTTGCTAATTTTGAATTCCACATTCCAAAGGAATTCAGATTGCTTTATAATAGTCTATCTTTTAGCTTCTCTGATATCCTGTAAGGAGGTAAAATGGTATGTTATAACAAAAACTTCGCTAAACATTATTAACATACATTATCTCTTTTACATTCCTGTACTTCAGAAGTTTAAAATAACAACGAAATATTTAATGGGATCATAGAAGGCAGAATGGTAATTACTTTCAATATAATTCTGTATATTCATGATGAGGATTAATATTAAAGCTTGCCCAATGTAGTATGGGACCACCTAATGCCAGAATCATGTGCTAATCAGATCAATTTGTGGTCCTACTATCCTCTGCAGGACTTAACATTAGGTATCAGTCTCAGTTATGGCTGTGTTGCTCCCCATTGTTACTAGCACTGTGCCTGACAGGAACAAGATATTGACATATATTTACATTAGTGACCTATTGGCAGCACTGAAGAATCTGGATGGATGTGCTCAAAGTCCCTGTGCATCTCTACCCATGATTAGAACCAGCTTTTGTGAGATCAATTTGTGAAACAATTTGTGAAATCATTTCTATTGGTGCTGCAACTAA
Organism: Lynx canadensis; assembly: GCF_007474595.2. NCBI lineage: Eukaryota > Metazoa > Chordata > Mammalia > Carnivora > Felidae > Lynx > Lynx canadensis. The sequence goes on from NC_044303.2 coordinate 166,857,389, forward strand.
TACCACAAATTTAGTGGCTTAAAACAATGCAAATACATTCTCTTACAGTTCTGAAGTCTAGAAGTCCAGAATTAGTTTCATCCCAAGATAGGGAGCATGAACCCTCTAAAGGTTTGAAGGAAAGATCTGTTTTCTTACCTTTTACAACATCTTGAACTACATTCCTTGTATTCCTTGACTTGTGGCGCTTTCCCTCATCCTCAAAGCCAACAGCATTGTTACGTGTTTGAATCATCACATGCCTTCTGTTTCTGTGTCATTCTTACTCTGTCTTCCAGGACATTCTTGACTGCATTAGGTCCCACCTGGATAATCTAGGCTAGTGTTCCCATCTGAAGACCCTTAACTATTTACATCTGCAAAATCTCTTTTGCTATATACTGAAAATTCATGGGTTCCAGGTATTTGGACCCAGGTATCTTTGAGGGCCATTATTCAGCAAGCCACTAGGACATAAATTACAATAATCACAAAATATTGATAAATACCATAATATTTACATGAATTAACTCCCTTTCACACTACTATAATATATTCCACTGCCTTTTTTTGTCAGTATGCTCTTTGACTGATTCTTCATATGACAACATTTTATTTTTTTTTTCTATTTAGACAACAGAAATATGACTGGTTCTTTCCTCTAGCACAGTTAATCAAAACATGTTTTTATTATTCTTATTATCAACACTTGGGATGCCTGACATATCTGATACATACATATCTATATGCATAATACAGGTTTTGTACCTTATGAATTTTGATATTCTATCAAAATCACATGGAACATATACTTAAATACCCTGCAAGAAGGAAGTATCTTTTGACTAGATGTTGATAAATTTGCTGTAAACCAAACTTTATACAACTGACGGGGGAAGTTTTTTGCTCCATTTGGTTCTCCTCCCACTCTTCCCACACCAGGCACCACAGGACTCATCATACCACAATGCCACCTAGCCTTTTGGACTCCATACGATGCTGTGTAGTCACACTATGAGCTGCAGAAGTATTTCTAGAACTCATCCCTACATTGGGCACGTAACAATAATTTAGCCAGACATAAAAGAAATGTGAACAATATAATTATACCCTTTTAAATTCAAACTGAATATATTCCAACTTTCCCTTAGCTGGATCCAAAAAAAAAAAAAAAGACTCATGGTGCCATGGTGCCATCAGTGTGAGCCATGACACAGGGGAAGTGAAATGAGGGGAAGTCAGAGTGGAAAGAAACAGTGGTTTTAAATAGTTATCGTTAAATATCTTACTTCAACAAATTTACAAAAACATATGGCTTTGTGACCCACTGCCAAGGCTCCCCGCTCCAGGGCCTAAGGCTGGGGCCATGAAATGAAAAGCCATGCAGCTAAAGCTACTTGGCTTTATAGGAATTCTGCCTCCATTACCTTGTAAGAACTTCTTTCTGCATACCACTTACAAATCAGTTAGTAAATTTGTTAGTAGTAACAAATCAGCTTAGTTAACAAAAAACAAACAAAACAAACACTCTTAAATGGTTTGAAGTCCTCATCATTTTCTACCTGTGTGCATGTATTGCACTCTTATTCATATTAGCACATGTGTGAACTCCACTAAACTCAACTGCTGTCTACCTTTTGATTATTTTATGATCTTTTCAAGTGCTTTTAGCTAGCCTCATTAATTCGAAATAACTGGAAAGAAAGTACTCCTTGAATTAGTAAGTTATATGAACTATGGAGTCTTTTCCAAAGAAGTATACATTTAGTGCTTCAAGTAGCTGCAGTAGCAGAAAAAGCTTAACAAATAAGCATAGAGCTCTTATTTGGGCATATTATACCATAGAGATGCAGAAGATTTTAAAAAAGCATATTCTCATTCTGTATTTGTTTTAGACACTTACAAATAGATTAAGTAAAAGATTATCCTTTTTTGTTGTTGATTAGATATATTTCCTCTGCAATATTTCATAATGCTAATTAGTTTTGAGCAATCTGGATGAAAAATCCATGAACTTGACCAAAACCAAGCTTCTCTCCTTCCCAAAGGCCCCAGGTTTTGGCCCCACCCTTGAGCTAAAGCAAGCACTGGAACACAAATCAACTTTAAGAGACCCTTTTATAAAGATCAAAGAAAAATATTCCCTTTTTAGTAATTCAGTAGGAGTACCTGCCTACCCAACTCAAACCACCGCCAGTTATTTCTAGCTTTATTTACTGTTCCAATCTTGTAGTTGGAATATTCTCCCTATTGTAATAATATTTTAAAATAAAGTCTTTCCTGCTTGCCTGTATATTTTACTTGGCAGCATGTTAAGTTGCCCATTACTTTTCAAAAATCCAAATTATCTTCGAGTCCATATGACTGTGAATTAAATACTAGTTAATTTCAAATTAATAAGATTTCATTTTCTTTATATCCTAAAACCTATTTATTTTATGAGATACAATCAACATAACATAAAATTCACCAGTTTAACTATTTTTAAATGTACATTTAATGGCTTTTCGGATATTCATAATAATGTACAACCACCAACATTATCTAATTCCAGAATATTTTCATGGTCCCTAAACAGGCCCAACAGACCCAATATCCATTAATCAGTCACTCCACATTCCCTTCTCCTTCCAGACCCGAGAACCATTCATCTCGTTTCTGTCTATACATACTTGCGTATTATAGGCATTCTATATAAATGGAATCATATAATATGCAGCCTTTTGTGTCTGACTTTTTACTTATATTTTCAGGGTTCATCCATGTTGTGGCATATATCAGTTATGTCAGTCCCTTCTATGGCAGAATAATAGTCCACTTTATGAAATGCCATATATTGTTTACCTGCTCCTTATCTGATGGGCATTTGGTTTGTTCTACCCTTTTAGTTACACAAAAAATGCTGATAAGAATATTAACATACAAGTTTTTGTCTGGAGATTGATTTTCAATTTAAGGTATTTTGTTTAATTATCTTTGAGACAGAGAGAGAACATGAACAGGGGAGGGGTAGAGAAATAGAACCCCCAAGTAGGCTCCACACTGTCAGTGCAGAACCTGATGGATGCGGGGCTCGAATTCACAAACCTTGAGATCATGACCTGAGCCGAAATCAGGAGTTGGACTTTTAACCAACTGAGCCACCTAGTGCCCCTGGACATTAATTTTCAATTTTCTTGGGCTTAAGGATGGGAGTGAAACTGCTAAGTCACATGGTAACTCTATGTTTAACTTTTTGAAGAAAGGCTAACTGTTTTTCATAGTCGCCTGAATCATCTTCTATAACCACCACTAATGTATGAAGATCCAAATTTCCCCACATTTTTGCCAACATGTTTTCTTTTGTTGTATTTTTATTTGGTGTGAATCTCACTGTTACTTGATTGCATTTCCTAATGATAATGATGTTGACCATAACTTTCTGTGCTTACTGGCCATTTGTATATTCTCTATGGAGAATGTCTATTCAAGTCTCTTGTCCGTTTTTAAAATTGGGTTGTCTTTTATCATTCAGGTAAAGTATTTTTATATATTCTCATTATTAGACCCCTTAACAGCTATATGATTTGCAAATCTTTTGTCCTATCCTATGGGTTGATTTTTTAACTTTTTTGATATCATTACATTGATGTTAATTTTTTAATGAAGTCTCTTCCCCTCTCTCTCTCTCTCTCTTTTTTTTTTTTTTTTTTTTTTTTTTTTTTTGCTGTTTGCTCTGGCTTGTTTTGGTAATTAATATCTAAAATCCCACTGCCATATTCTAAAGTCATGAAAATTTACCATATCCCAATTTCATTCTTTTGTATGGTTAACAAAATCTCATTTGTAGTTATCCTACAATCCTGTGAATGGTCTTGACCTCAAACAATCAACATACCAAGAACATACAGGTTTATGCTGGACTTTCAAGTTTATTATATAATTCTATATGACTACCCTTATCCCAGGATCACATTACTTTGGACACTGAAGATCCTTAATAGTTTTGAAATTGGAAGAGTCAGTTCTCTCTCCAACTTTGTTCTTTTTTCAAGATTGTTTCAACTATTCTGGGTCTCTTGCAATACCACATGAATTTTAGGATCCGTTATCCATTTCTTTAAAAAATGCAGTTATGGGGCGCCTGGGTGGCGCAGTCGGTTAAGCGTTCCGACTTCAGCAAGGTCACGATCTCGCGCTCCGTGAGTTCGAGCCCCGCGTCGGTCTGGGCTGATGGCTCAGAGCCTGGAGCCTGTTTCCGATTCTGTGTCTCCCCTCTCTCTCTGCCCCTCACCCCGTTCATGCTCTGTCTCTCTCTGTCCCAAAATAAATAAACTTTTGAAAAAAAAATTTTTTTAAAATGCAGCTAGACGTTTGATAAGGATTGCATTGAACTGCATGGGAATACTGTCTTAAACAATATTACATTTTTGAATACATAACCCTGGTTGGCATTTCTATATACTTAGGTCATTTTTAATTTCTGTCAATACTGTTTTGATTCTAGAGTATAAATCTTATACTTGGTTAAATTTATTCAAATTAGCTTACTGTTTTATCCTTGTAATCTGAATTGTTTTATTAATTGATTTTCAAATTGTTCTTTGCTAGTGTACTAAAATGCAATTGATTTAGTATGTGATCTTATATTGTAACTCAACTAATTTTTTTAATTGTTATAATAAGTATACAGATTGGGAAGTAAGAAATACTGTCTTTGTTCACAGAAGGATATGACTGGTGTGTACAATATCTGCGAGAACAGAAAAAAGTCTGCACTACTAAGTGATTATATAGTAAGGGTAACAGGATACAAGGTTAATATAGAAAAGTCAACTGCTTTCCTATACACTAACACCTAGAAACTGAAATTTGAAATAAAAAACACAATGCCATTTAGATCAGCCGCACTAAATGAAGTACTTCAGAGTAAATCTCACAAACTATGCACAAGGTCTATCTAAGGTAAAAGACAAAATCTATTAAATGAATACATTAAACCTAAATAAATGGGGAGATATTCCATGTTCATGGAAAGAAAACCCAATATTGTAAAGTCAGTTTTTCCCAACTTGATCTATGGATTCAATGCAGTTCCCATAGTCCCAGAAGTTATTTTACAGATACCTTCAAAGTGATTCTAAAGTTTACATGGGAGGCAGGGAGGGGCAAAATACCCAAAATAATCAATACAATATTTGAAGAGAAAAATCATGTTGGAGGATGGACTTCTACTCCAAGGCTTATTATAAAGCTACAACAATCAAGACAGTGTGGTACTGGTGAAAGAATAGAGAAATAGATGAATAGAACATAATAGGGAGTCCAGAAATAGACCCCCCAGAAATATAGTGAATTTATTTTTGGACAAACTGGTGCTGGAGCAACTGGACAGTCACATACCAAAAAATGAATCAACACAGGCCTTACAACCTTCATAAAGTTAACTCAAAATGGACCATCAACCTAAATGTAAAATGCAAAATTAGAAACCTTCTAGAAAAATACATAGGAAAAAGTTAGATGACCTTGGGAATGGTGGGGCCTTTTTAGACAAAAAAAACGCAGAAACCATGAAGGAAATAATTGATAATCTTGGCTTTATTAAAATTAAAAACTTCTGTTCTGTAAAAGATAATGTCAAGATAATGAGACAAAAAGCCACAGACTGGGAGAAATCATTTTCAAAAGACACATCTGATAAAGCACTATTATCCAAATATACAAAGAACTCTTAAAACTCAAAAGTAAGAAAACAACCTGATTTTTACAAATGGGCCAAAGTCCTTAATAAACACCTCACCAAAGATGTCATATGGAGGGCAAAAAAGCATATAAAAACACAATGGAAATTAAACAATGCGTCACTACTATTCACTTACTAGAATGGCCAAAATCCATGTTAAATGAGAACGGGAAAGTGGCCCCTTCCCTGAGTCATGTTCTCAGGAACACTCTGGAACTTCTCGATTTTGGCATTTTAATTAGAACTAAGCTGTAAAACAGGACTAATCACCTCCATCCTTGGGACAATCACAACTTATTTTCCCAGTCACTTTTGGGATCAGATTGACCACAACTGCTATGTCACCCACACAAATATGAAATCACTGCCACGTCCCTGAGAGATGGCTGCCCAAGACTGGGACAGAAGTTCATAACAATTACATATTTGTATATATTGCAAAATGATCACCACAATACAGGCCCCCAACTATGTGGCCAGGTGGAAGGAGGACCTGTACTAGAAACTGACCCAGAGAACAATCCTTTGGATGGGCAGTTATGGGAGCCCATCAAGTGCATGCCTTGCAGGAACATCACAGAAAGAGGAGCACCAGACAAGGAGAACAATCCGGGGCACTCTTCCACAATAAGACCTCGCCGGCAGATACCATCCATATTATCCCCAATGCGAGGCCGCTGCCTCTAACACCTGTCACCCAGCCCTGGCTCCTGGAGCCCGCCTACCTGGTGGAGATCCAGCGTCAGGGTCAAGTGGCTACTGGCTTCTAAGGTGTCCTGAAGGATGCGGGGCCATATCTGCAAGGAGTCCCTGGTGGCAGGCACCCCCCATACTTGCCGTAAAGGCCTACTTTGCCTGCTAAGGAGTGCTTTGCTTCACCACTCACCTCACGTCCCACGCGGGCAGAGAAGCGTTCTTCCGAACATGTTTGACCGCTGCCAAATACTGCCCTGAGACCCCTTGTGCCTGTTTGACCACTAAATACTGCTCTGAGACCCCTGGCCAGGTCGGGGCGGCGTCAGAGGCGTGCAAACTGAAGGACCCAAAGCAGCCCGCAAACTTCCGGGGAAATTGTAGGCGGCCTTCCCGGCAGCCCCCGCGCCCGCGCACCCGAGGATCTGCCCTTGCAGCAAGCCCTAGCGTTCTCGCTGTCCTCCTCCCTCTCCTCTCCCTCTCCTCGTTCTCCTCCCAGAGCCTACTCTGGGTTGCAGTAAGGATGAGATTGACAGCTTTTGTAGTCCCGCCTGGTGTCATTGCACAACATTAACACTTGAGGCCCTTTCTTTTGATATTGATTTTGAGGTTTCGGAAACAATGGAGATGCCCTGCAGCTGAGACTTATTTGACGGGCGGGAAGGGGGGAGGGGTTGGGACACCCAACACTTTTTTTTTTCAATTATTCAAGAGGGAAACTCAAATGTCCCCCCAATTTTTTATAAATAAAAGCATTAAGAAGTTAATCCAGTCTAGATTAAGGATAACAAAGTTATGATAATTTTGGAGTTAAAAGTTCCAAAAACTGAAATCTTTTAAAATATATTGATGTTGGGGCATCTGGGTGGTTCAATCTAGTTAAGTGTCCGACTCTTGGTTTAGGCTCAGGTCATGATCTCATGGTTTGTGAGTTTGAGCACTACATCCGGCTGTGTGCTGACAGTGCAGAGCCTTCTTGGGGTCTATCTCACCCTCTCTCTGCCCTTCCCCAGCTCTCTCTGTCTCTCTCTCTTACAATAAATAAATAAATAAGCTTAAATTTTTTTTTAAATAATAAAATAAAAATAAAATATATGATGTTTGGGGCGCCTGGGATAGCTCAGTCAGGTAAGGTCCAGCTTTGGCTCAGGTCACCAATCTTACCACTGGTGATTCCAGCCCCTCTTAGGCTCTGTGCTGACAGCTCAGAGCCTGAAGCCTGTCTCACAATTCTATGTGTCCCCCTCTCTTTCTCTGGCTCTCCCCTCCTCGCTCACTCTCTCTCTCTTCTCTCTCTCTCAAAAATGAATTAAACCATTAAAAATATATATATACATGATGTTTGTAAGATAGAGATACTCACTTTGTGATGAATGTTTAATTTCGTCATACTTTAAAAACATCACACTTTGTCTCATTTTTGCACAACTTTTTAAAACAATCTCATGGCAGTCCAGTGACATACAAAACAAGTAAAATGTACTATCTCTTTGACAAATTTAATTTAATTATGATAATATGAATAAATTATTTTCCTATTCCAAATCATATTAAACATCTGGTCTCATAACCTACGATTATAATTTGCTTCATTTTCAAGAACTCATTTTATCATAAAGGAAATGTAGATTATAGCCCTATAATACATTTGAAGTGTTAAATCCTAGTGTTTTGCAAGGCAACCTTGGGTAACATGGCCTGTTTTCTGCAAAGAGAAATGTTATGTTATGAATCGCTAAAAATTTATGAAAAGACCTTGATTTTTCATTGTTTTTTCTTTAAGTCACAGCATATTAAATTATCATTGCTTTCTCTAGTGTTTCAGTTTAATTTCTGTACTTGAATTTTATGTGTACAAAAGCATTAAAACTTCATATATGATCACAGGTTAAAAATGGTTACACTAAGGGGTGCCTGTGCGGCTCAGTCGGTTGGGCCTCTGACTTCTGCTCAGGTCATGATCTAAGGGCTTGTGAGTTCGAGCCCCACTTGGGGCTCTGTGCTGACAGCTCACAGCCTGGGACCTGCTTCAGATTCTGTGTCCCTCTCTCTCTCTGCCCCTCCCCCGCTCATGTTCTGTCTCTTTTTCTCTCAAGAATAAATAAACATTAAAAAAAAAAAAAAGAATGGTGCACTAAATATTCTGAAGTCATTTACTATAGTTTTCCTTTAAAACCATGGCATGCTGAAAGGAAAATCTATGAAGCTACAAATTGGGGTGATAGAAGATTAGACACAGAAAATGCTCAGAAACAAATAGAATACCTAAAAAATAGTTATAATGCCTATATATTAAACCTATTCACATGCCAATTCTAAACATTCAAGATATTTTGAGGTCTAGAAACTCTCCTTTATGGAGCGAGTAAATGTGTAAAGTTTAAGTTAAGAATGTAATACTCAAGTGTAAAAATGACAGAAAACCTAATAGAAAATTCATCATATGCTCCTGAGATGTTTCCTTTTTCATTTCAAATATTTTGTCTTTTTTTGTTGTTAATATGTGCATTGCATTTGGTGCACTAATAAAATGCAGTTCTAGTATTTTGTTTTTATTACCATTATTTCAAATATTATATTTCTGTATTCTATTTGCAAATAAATTGTGTATCTGAAACACTTAATAACAGTTTGTCTGAGCCCAAGTCTCATTTTCTTTAAATCACATTTCTGAAACTTATTTTAATTAAGAAATAATTTTTATTGATTGCTACTTGTATCCAATGTAACAAACTACCAAACAAACATCAAGGCAGTACAAGCATAAAAAATAAGCAAAAAGTTATTAACTCAAAAGGCAAAGAAACACTCTAAAAATATGAAGGATGATCTCACAGCTCGTGAGTTCAAGCCCTGTGTCAGGCTGTGTGCTGACAGCTCAGAGCCTGGAGCCTGCTCAGATTCTGTGTTTCCTCTCTCTCTCCCCCCACTCCACTCCCGCTGTCTCTCTCTGTCTCTCTCTCAAAAATAATAAACATTTAGTTAAACATGTTTTAAATAAAAACTGAAGTAAAACAGAAAGGAAAGGATTTTTTTAATCCTTTCTGAGGCCTTTACAGAAGTTGAAATAGTTGAAGAAAATAGTAGCTTTTGGGCCATCCTTTGTGCAAACATCAGATTCAGGCAAAATGAAAACTCAGTATATTTAGTCTATTACCTACTAGTTGCAAGTATGTCACTATCAGGAGAAACAATTTCTTTCTCACTTTGGTTCTACATGAAACTGGAATATATACACTTACATACACAAACACATATACATGCACACATAACTACATATACATATGTTAGATCACAATACATGCAAAGAGTAATATTTACTTTAAAATGTAGCCTGACCCCGCATAATAGTACTGTATCTTTGATCTATAAGGTTTCCATATATGCATATATAATAAAGTATAATATAATTTAACTGATATAGCAAGTAAATGAGTAATTGCTAGTGTTCAAAGCCCCAATTTCTAAGAAAAAATTTAAAAAGCATTCCTTTAATCCTGAATTTCAAAGAACCTCCTGGTATCTTGTCAAGTCTTTCCTTCCAGTGGGAAACAATTAATACTTTCTGACAAAATTTGTTCAACTACATTTGTTCAAATGTATCTGGTGTGAATTTTATGTGTGGGTACTTTGATGAAGGTTTATGGCACAACATTACTTTCCTTGTAGTGATTGTGATTTTCAGTGAAATTGATCTTGGTGTTTGTCCCCATGAGAACACAATCATGCTTTCTGCTGCTGCAATCAGTGCTTCGTGTTCTTTCACAAAAACATTCCTTAAGGAATATATTCTTTCTACTTATCTATAGCGATTTTTTTAATGTAGTAAATTTAAATTTTTGGATGCAATTTGCAAGATGAAATAATTTGTGCCAGACCTAACCTTCAATTCTAAGCAAGTTAAATGTAATCTACTCTTCAAATCAGAACATAAATTTAACTCTATGTGATATTTCTCTTTAAGTTCATATCTTAGTACACACTGTAATGACCTTAAGAGCATTCTTAGAAATTGCTTACCTGTGGGAATGCAAACTAGTGCAGCCGCTCTGGAAAACAGTGTGGAGGTTCCTCAAAAAACTAAAATAGATCTACCCTATGACCCAGCAATAGCACTGCTAGGCATTTACCAAAGGGATACAGGAGTGCTGATGCATAGGGTCACTTGTACCCCAATGTTTATAGCAGCACTTTCAACAATAGCCAAATTATGGAAAGAGCCTAAATGTCCATCAATTAATGAATGGATAAAGAAATTGTGGTTTATAAACACAATGGAATACTACATGGCAATGAGAAAGAATGAAATATGGCCTTTTGTAGCCACATGGATGGAACTGGAGAGTGTTATGCTAAGTGAAATAAGTCATATAGAGAAAGACAAATACCACATGTTTCCACTCTTATGTGGATCTTGAGAACTTACCAGAAGACAATGGGGGAGGGGAAAGGAAAAAAAAAAGTTAGAGAGGGAGCGAAGCCAAACCATAAAAGACTCTTAAAAACTGAGAACTATCTGAGAGTTGATGGGGTGGGAGGGAGGGGGTGGGTGGGTGATGGGTATTGAGGAGGGCACCTGTTGGGATGAGCACTGGGTGTTGTCTGGAAACCAATTTGACAATAAATTTCATATTAAAAATAAATTTTAAAAAATTTAAAAATAAAAATAAATAAAAGACTGCTTTTGAACTAAAAAAAGAAAAAAAAAAAGAAATCACTTACCTGAATCACAAATAAGTTACACACACAACACACACACACACACATACACACACACCTTTTCTTTTTGCTATGATATACAGCTTTGAGCAACTAATTTAGTTGGATAAAAATCTGTTAATATTACCACATTATTTTATTAAGATGTTTGAATATTGTTTTAGATTTTAGCAGACCTGTCATTCTTTTGGTTAAGATTTAATCACTTCCTAACATGGTAGATCAGACAGATTATTCCTCAGTGATACGCACAGCAATGAGCTTCAGTACAGATCAAACTCTTCTGAGTGAAGGACAACAGCCTGCATGATCACAAAGTATCCTCAGATGCAAGCATATGTCAAGACCTGGAACATGTCTGTTCAAATATGCCTGATCCAATCAAAGATGTCCTTTATATACTTGGAACCTTAATCAAAGTAGTTGGAAGGGTGGGGTAGTACAGATTAAATAACGATATCAATTTATTTTTGCAAATGTTGATAGAATATTTAGTACATACAATTTACTATGTTTTGACCAAAAGAACACCTATCAAACTATGATCATTGATTGTACAGTGATTATTTTTCCTTTTCTATATATAAGCAGTTTCCTTAAAAATGACTGTCACTGGCGATAATATCAAGCACGCTATTCTTTTTGTTGGTATTCAAGTTGTTTTTGTATCCATCTGCAAAGGCAAATTTTAGCATTAGCAAACCCTTATTTCCTTCCAAAAAATTTACCTCCACATGAAAATAATCGCTAAGTTTCTCATCTCAAATGAAAACCAAAACGATGTTTCAAATGAAACCAGAATTTTAGAAAAGATTAGAAATATTTTGAATGTTGAATTGAAACATGTAATCCCAGAGTAATTTAACTGAAAAATATTTTCTTCAAATTTGTGTATCCCATATTGTTGACAGGAAGTTTTGCTTCAAATAGTTCACCTGATGAGATGGAAAAAGTGTAACTCGATATTTTAAATTTAACAGTGTGTTCTCATATACATAAAGCTACAGTAAATAAAATAGAGTAACTTATGATACGCATCAATAGTGAGAATTGTAATGATAGTTTTAAATGTCAAATGTAAATTTGAAGATTGAAAATAAATTTCCTACATAGAAATTTACTGAGCATCTGTCAACCATTAAAGCAATGTAAAAATGTACAAATCTGGTAGAAAATAGCAAAAGAGAAGAGTATGTTATTTTCTTGAAGATTTTGATAGGATTATATGATCTTGTTATTAAATGTTCTTTTCCTCTTACCTTTTAGTAGTTGATAGTTTCAAACAAATTGTTTTAGCAAAGAAATGTTTGTGTTTCAAGCTTCAATAGCATTTCATATTCTGTTTGAAATTGAATATGGCAGCTTTGATAAACCCTAAAAAGAATTCTTAAGAAGATTCTACTTTTAGGGGCGCCTGGGTGGCTTAGTCGGTTAAGCGTCCGACTTCAGCTCAGGTCACGATCTCGCGGTCCGTGAGTTCGAGCCCCGCGTCGGGCTCTGGGCTGATGGCTCAGAGCCTGGAGCCTGCTTCCGATTCTGTGTCTCCCTCTCTCTCTGCCCCTCCCCCGTTCATGCTCTGTCTCTCTCTCTCTCTCAAAAATAAATAAACGTTCAAAAAAAAAAAAAAAAAAAAAAAAAGAAGATTCTACTTTTAGAATCCTTAAGACATTTAAAGAAGGAAGATCATGAGTAGTTACTTCTACTCTGAAAACAATTTTTATATGTTTTATTTATTTTGAGAGAGAGAGTGCATTCACATGGGGGAGAGGCAGAGAGAGAGGGAGAGAGATCCCAAAGCAGGCTCCATACTCTGTGCAGAGCTCAACATGGGGCTCAATCTCACAATCCTGAGATCATGACCTGAGCCAAAATCAAGAGTCAGTCACTTAACCCACTGAGAAACCCAGGAACCCCAACTCTGAAAAGATTCTTATATTATGGCACACTTGGAAATTTATATTGTGAGAAGCAAGAAACATGACCAACAGCATGTCTTATGAATATAGGGATCTTGTTCTAGTACTAAAGGTCACCCTTTATTTATTTTAAGGGGAGACTGTTTGGTTTTTGAGGATGATCAAGGGAAAAGAAGATAAGCCTTCTGTATATCTGCGACCAACAAAAAAAAAAAAAAAACTACATTGAATTCAAAATAAGTTTCTAATGTAATTCCTTCATCCGGACATTTCTGTATCATAGTCTAAAGAAATAGGATACTACTATGATCCTACTGTCATTTTTTTGTCTTATAGTCACTAAACACTACTATTATGTCGGCCTCCCGCTACCTATTATTTAGTAACACTATTCATTACACCCTCATGAAAATAAATGAAAAATCACCATAGACAAAATTGTGATGTCCTTAATAATTCACTTTGACTGAATACCTTTTCAACATTTTATATTCACATTTGTTAGGAGATTATGCATATTTATCCTGTGTCAACTGGGAATTTATGATTCTGTTAAAGAGATTAGCTATATAGTTATCATGTGTTAACTGGGTGACTACATTTTTTATACTATTCTTACTGGATTGTAGTGTACAAAGATTGTAGTATGTTTAAATACCAAATATGTGATCTTTGGCAAGTAATTTAACCATTCCTATAGATGAGTTTCCTTATTTATAAAATGGAAATAAACATAGTACCTTCCCACAAAGCTTAAGTAGATCAATGTATATACAATTAGTTAGTTCCATTGTCATTAAACTAGTAAGAAATTCACTTTATAAATTAATTAATATGAGAAAATTTGACACCTAATAATGTCCTCTAGAAATTTTCAGGGTGATATAATTGAAACACATGGTTAAATCTCATTGAATATTAGTACCTCTGTTTTAACATAAAGTCAACCTGGGAAATCAAAATGTTTATTACCTACACAATCTGAAATTTTCTTAGGAATAGTAAACTACAAATTATTCCAAATATTCTACCATTGTAAAAAGATAATTGCCTTTATTTTCCTCAAATTTAAGTCAAGATTCATCTTCACCTCTATATAAATAGAAAGAATATTTAGAACATACCAAAATAATGTGTAATAATGTCAGATTGATTTTGCTCCTCGACAACTCACCTAAAATCTTCCTTTGCTGGTTATATATTATTCTTAATTCTGGGGTTTTTTTAGGGTTGTCTTCCTAAGATAAGTGGCTTTTAAAGTTAGTGACAGATTGCTGCAGATGGAGAGGCAATTACTGCCACACTGTTGTTATCTCTAATTGACCAGTAATAGGGGCTATATCATCATGTTCCTAGGACACACGGATTCTTCTGTGACCAGAATATGTTAGCAAATGCAGCAGTGCCTTTACATAGAAAATATCCAATTAACTTTTTCCATTTGATAGTAGCCGTAAATCCTCTCTTCTGTCTGAAACACTTTGTTTCAGTCCTATTCAGCAATATTGAGGTGTGGGAGGTTAGCCAGAAAGGATGACAAAAATAATGGAGAAGCCTGAATTCTTTGCTGAGATGGAACCAGGTACTTCAAGGCACCCTGGGCTGCCTGATAATAGTTGTCTTCTACCCTGCATATTGGCTCAGTCTTCTTTCTAGATTACAAAGCAAATAAAATTACTATTGGTTCTCATATGCAGTTGTGAGTCTAAACTTGTGGAAATGATAATCTCACTAAGGCTCAGCCTTTCTTCTGCCTGTAGGCAGTCTCTTATCAATTTCTGGGACTTTACTCCTCAGGCCCATATGAAGGAGCATTTTTATTAAATTAGTTAAAAGATCCTTCACTGAGAGCTCTAGGAATATGGTTTTAAATTTCACATTCATGAAACTTTAATCTGTTTTTCCAAAATAGGACTGCAGTGATAGAATACTCATACAGAGACTAGCAAGCTTCCACATGGGAGTCTGTGTCTGAACTTGGTTTGTCAAACATTTACTTATAATTAACACAACTAATAATATTTAAATTGACAATTACAAGCTTATAATGATTTTTCGTATTGGGAGGGAAGACTAGACAGAGGGTAAGGTATAAATTATTAACAACCAGCAGTGGGAGATGTTTGCTATTTTGTGGTGGACAGCTGTGTTCAGACATGATTACTTAGTGGTCTTGTTTTTGTTTTGATCCACCATAGTCAGAGTAACCTTGTTTACTCTATCATAGATTTACCCCAATTCTTGACAGCAAAACAATCTGGAACAAGTCCCCAGTTTCTTAAGCCCTGCCTCACATCATCTCCAACATGCTCTTGCTGAGACTTCCCATGGTTCCCCAAGGAGTGTCTACTTTGTTGCAACAAATAATAAATCTAACTTGTTAAACTATAGGAGTGTTCAAGCTGGTCTTTGAGTAGAGGTGATTGGCATGCTATTATTTGGAACTTCATCTTTGTAATAATATACCAATATGCCACTACAACTTTATCTCATCAAATAAGCAAACCTATGAATGAAATTATGGAAGACTAAATTCAGTAAGACCATTTTTCTGTGAAAAAAAACGGTCATTGAGGCAATAAATAATCAGATTAATTCAAACTGCTTTTTTGAGATGTGCTTTAAATTGGTTCTGTACTCCCTTCGTCATATTGAGTTAAGCTCTAAGTGTCATGGTTTACAGAGAACTTTCCCACACATGGCTCAGGTTCTAGTAAGGAAAACAAATGTGCATGGAACTGTAGTTACAGGAACATTGTGAGCACCACATGAAAAAGTTTTAAAGGAACACAGAGATGGTTAGAGTGGAATGATGTGTAAATCCTTGATTCAAGATTTGCTATAATATGTATTTTGGCAATCTTCATTGCTCTCAATCTTTTAATCAAATATAAACTACTGAACACTAAAATATTGTGAGAAGCTATAAAGTTCTAATACAGACTTTAAAAGATATTCACTACAAGGCGAAACTACAGAGAACACAAATAAATATATTAAGAATCAATTTCATAGAAGGTCAAAATCAATCAATGATGTATACTTATTTGAGAAGATATGTGAAATAACCAAGGGATTAAAAACTAGTTAGCTCTTTTTAGTTCTTTTACTAACATCACCAATTTCCATTTGTGATGTAATACAGAAACAAAATATGGGAACATGAATTAATTTTTGTGCCTTTTTTTGAAATTTATAGAACCAAATGTTTAATTTCATGTTTAAATATTTTTAAATTTTATCTTCCAAATTACATTCTTGGCATTTAATTATGTATGGAGTGTACTAGAAAATGTTTGAACAAGTAGCACTAATCATTAGGTAACCCAAAGTACCTATTTTATAGTAGAGCATAAAAATCCTCAATAAGTAAGCAGATTTCTTTTTGTCAAATAATACAGAATTGTTGTTAAGGAAAAGTTAACCTGTAAAAACTGGTATAGTTTGAGTATGTGTATATTTTTAAAATCTGTTTTTGTGGTCAGTTTAATTTGCATTTGAATACAAACAACTGAAATGACTTCACATTAGTAAATTGAATGGGTGGTAAAGAATAATAATTACCTTATCTCTTTAGGTCTGGAGAAAAGTAAATGTTTTTCCTATTTTTCTTATTTTTTATATTTAATATTATGTTTACAGAAAATAAAAGTAACTCCCCTAATACATGATATTCTGTCTTGCACAAATGAAACATTCTATATTTACAGGACCTAAAACAGAAAAAAAAAAAAAAAAATTCAGGACGACAGCTGATAACATTTCAGTGTGATTTACTCACTGCATTTTATTTTTGCTGAAAATTTTTTAAAGCTGACAGTAATGTTTATTGTGTTGCAAGTACTTTTTTATCATTTTTTTCCTGTAAATAGTAACTACTAGCATTTTCAGTCTGTTTTTGGTGAGACAATCTATTGAAAAGTAGATGTTGTTTCAGAGGAAGTTGGGATTTTGCAACTTTAGTCTTATCAATGAATAGGAGCCACAAAAAGAGAAAGATCTGAAAATGAAATATGAGAAGCTTCAAATAGATCAGCTGAATAAACTGTATTATTGATTTTTTAAGCTTTTTTATTATCATTTTGGTCAGTTTATATGGTATTCTGAAACTCTGTTTTGCTAATGCTATAAAAATTCACTTCAAGAGCATGATAGAAAGTCAGTAATACTTTAAGACTTTTATCACATTAGTAACTTTCTTATGATATTAGAAATTCAATAAAGGACAGAAAAGTCACTGATCCTATAGCTAAATTGCTAATATAATGCAGCACTTACCACTATGACATGAAATATGCATTTTACTCTGATGCTTTAAAGCTTTCAATTTTTCTTTTCTAGCCCTTTGAGAGACTTTTCTTTTGGTATATTTTTTAACAATAAATATACAATAATGTGTAAAAGTTCACAAATAGTAAAACAGCAGGACATTGATTCTTCTAAAAAGAAGAAAAATGCCATCAAAGACATTTGTGTGCCTGGGCTCATATAGCAAGAACTCATGTTTGTACTAGAATACTTAAAAAGACAAAAAGCTACCAAAGCATTAAAAACTAGTTGTAACAAGATCATATTTCAAAATCTTGTATTTACTAATTGGAATAAGGAATATTTACTAATTGCATTTCAACTAGAGTGTTTTGAAAAATAATTTAAAGGATTAGTATCACATAGTAAATACTCAGAATATATAACACAATCTCTGATACTCATGAGCTTTGTTTATTAGAAAAAATGGGTGTAGGGAAGCCTGGGCGGTTTAGTTGATTGAGCATCTGACTCTTGATCTGGGCTCAGTTCATGATCTCACAATCCTGAGTTTAAGCCCTGATCTCAGGCTTCCTGAGTTGGAGCTCAGTTTCAAGTATGTCTCTCCCTGTCTCTGACCCTTCCCAGCTCGCACAGGTTCTCACAGGCTCGCACACACTAGCGTGCTCTCCACCTACCTCTCTCGCTCTCTCTCAAAATAAATAAATAAACTTTGAAAAAAAAGAAAGAAAAATGGGTGTACATTACAGCAAATTCTATCTGGAGTAACAACCGAAATTCTGTTCATCTCTATTAAATCAACATTTTGTTAAATACCTAATCTTATTAGGTATTTAACAAATACCAAGATGTATGCCAAGATGCTTACAAGTAAAGTGACCTGTGCCAATAAGGCAATCTTTCATTGCATCTTTCCAGTAACCAAAATCTTCAATATACAAAATGTCATATTCATTTATTCATTCTTTCATTCATGAAATATCTATGGCACAATTACTATATACCTTTAAACAGGCACTTTGCAATGAGATTAGTATATAGTGTTGAACAAGGCAGACAAATAAAGTGTGTGAAATATAATGAATTATTTCAGGTAAATTCTAGGAAATTGGTGTAAAGGAATAATATAACAGCAAATGATGGGATTGGTGATGTGGTCAGGGAAGACTTCACTGAAAAGGTGTTATTTTGATGGAGACCTAAAAAAATGAGGAAGAGACATTTATAAAGTAAAGGAAGTGGTGCCTGGGTGGCCTAGTCTTTTGAGCATTCAACTCTTTTTTTTTTTTTTTTTTTCAACATTTATTTATTTTTGGGACAGAGAGAGACAGAGCATGAACGGGGGAGGGGCAGAGAGAGAGGGAGACACAGAATCGGAAACAGGCTCCAGGCTCTGAGCCATCAGCCCAGAGCCTGACGCGGGGTTCGAACTCACGCACCGCGAGATCGTGACCTGGCTGAAGTCGGACGCTTAACCGACTGCGCCACCCAGGCGCCCCTTGAGCATTCAACTCTTGACTTCAGTTCAGGTCATGATCTCAAGGTTCTTGAGATTGAGCCCAACATCGAGCAATGACTGGAGCCAGTTTAGGATTCTCTCCCTCTCTCTCTCTCTCTGCTCCTCCTCTTCTTACTTTCTCTCTCTTCTTATCTCAAAATAAATAAATAAACATTTTTTTTAAAAAAATAATAAGGTAAAGGAGACAATCAAACAAACAAAACCCCTAAAACTTGGGGACCCCTGGGTGGCTCAGTTGGTTAAGAGTCTGACTCTTGATCTCAGCTCAGGTCTTGATCTCAGGGTTGTGTGTTCAAGCCCCATGTCAGGCTCCAGACTCTGCATGGAGCCTACTTAAAAAATTAAAAAACAAATCAAAACAAAATGCTAAAATTTGGAAAAAAAAATTTGCTTCAAAGAAATAATATACAATGCTATTAAAAAATACATCTTATTAAAATTGTATCCAATGGTTATCAGAGCTATTTTTCATGGATCCCTTTTAATATAATGATTAATACCAGAAAAGGCATAAAAGTAGTTCCTGCAACATAAATACATGAAGAGAGAATGTAACCATGAAGCAAGCTGAATAATGCAATAAAGCCAGGCACTGAAAACAACATGTATTGCTGAATTGAAAGCACAGAGTGGGACTGAGAGAAAAGAATTGGCTGAAAGCAATTTTATGAAGCTCTTAGACACCAAGAAGTCTCTGTGTGGTAAATTTCCTTACTTCAGCAGAAGATTAGGGGTTTCTCTCTGGAGAGAACAAACCAAAAACAATGTAGTCTTAGTGACACCAAACATGGCCAAGGAAGGAGTAGTGGGCTGTACTGATAAGAATGAAACCAAAATAAATATCTACACAAACAACAGTAAGAAGAAAATGTTACAGTGCAGCTGCGTGGCCCAATTGGTTGATCATCTGACTTGGGCTCAGCTCGTGATCTCACAGTTCCTGAGTTTGAGCCCTGCATCAGATGAGCTCCAGACCCATTTCTGGTGAGCCCCACTTTCTCTCTCTCTCTCTCTCTCTCTCTGCCCCTCACTCACTTATGCCCTCTCTCTGAAGAAGAAGGAGAAGGAGAAGGAGAAGAAGGAGAAGAAGGAGAAGAAGGAGAAGAAGTTACAAAGGAGCAATGCTTTGAGAATACTAGGGGTTGGGGAATCATGATGAGTCAGAGAGATATATGTAGAAAACTATACATCAAAAGTAAAAGTAGAATGAAACTTTTTTTTTCAATTTTTGAATGTTAAAAAAAATTACTGCTATGCACTTTTTCTATGAACTAAAAAATTGTTGATACCAGGCTTCACAAAATGAAACAGTAGCCAATCAACAAACAGGGAACAACAGTAGCAGTAAGATCAATGATATGAAGAACAACTAAATGAAACAGGAGATAAAAAATATGTGGGTGGGATAAAAACTTAGCAGAGTAATTGACAAGGGGAGTGATGCTTAAGTTATATATTAAGCTTTAAGAATGACCAGGCAAGAGGGACACCTGGGTGGCTCAGATGGTTAAGTGTCTGACTTCCACTCAGGTCATGATCTCAGTGTTCCTGGATTCCAAGTGGCTGACAACGCAGAGCCTTGAACCTGCTTCAGTTTCCCTCTCTCTCTGACCCTCCCCCTGCTTGTGCTCTGTCTCTGTCTCTCTCTTTCTCTCTGTCTCAAAAAATAAAGTAAGCATAAAAAAAAAAAATGACCAGGCAAGATTGGTGAATACCAATCTCCAGTTACATGTCTCTAAGTAAAGGGAAACTATTGAAAGGTATAAGACTTCTCATTTAAAAAAATTATTTGAAAACTTTAATAAGAAACAAATTCAAAATGGTAGAAAATATGACAAGCTTTATATCTTTTTTCCTTAAGTATACCAACGAGATTTTTCAAATAGGCAAAAATGATAAAACTGACACAGTTAAACAGACCATGTAAAAATTACCTGGGAAATAGTTTTAAAAAAATGCAACTGTCAAGAGTATCTAAACAAATTTTAACTTTACTATAATGATATATTACATAAAACAAATTAAAATCAATGCATGAACAGATAGCAAATCAATGGAAAATAAACACAGTTCAGAAAGATATCCAAGTACATAAAGAATTTAATATATGATATGATATAAAAAAGTATATATGGTAAAGAAGACATATCAAAGCAGTGAAGAAAAGAATGAAGTGGAAAAAATTAAAATAATTAGCCAATCCTCTGGAAAAATATCATCATCAAAAATTTTGAAATCCACGTGGATTAAACTAAAAATATGAAGGATATAAAATTTTAAACATTGTAACCAGAACAATGAGAGTCAGAAAACAAATGGTTTCTTGAATGTGTTGAATTCTATAAATAAACGAAATTAACTTTTAGGAAAAAGATTTTAAAAAGACAATTTCAGGCAAACAAACATTAGGAGTAAATGAAGCTCACTAAAGAAATATTATTATTAACAAAACTTTAAAAATTGTGTATTGTTAGTTTTATAAATATAAAATAAAGTTGCAATAATCTTACAAATAATCAGGAGTAGAGTGAATATATAAATATGTACTAACGCATTCAAATTTACTTTAGACTTTGGTAAGCAAGAAGGCATGTTTCAAACTCTGGACTGTACTAAAGCAAATAGAAGAGGAAATTTATGTTTAAATTACAATCAAACCAAAAATGTAACCAAAACAATAACAAAACAGGTGCAAAGTAAGCAATAAAAATAAATTTAAAATTAAATAGATCAATAATGAGGTCAAATGTAAATAATATATATGCTCCAATTTATTTTTTTTAATTTTTAATGTTTATTTATTTTTGAGACAGAGACAGACAGAGCATGAGTGGGGGAAGGGCAGAGAGAACAGAGCCCAACACAGGGCTAGAACGCACGTACTGCTAGATCATGACCTGAGCCAAAGTCAGATGCTTAACTGACTGAGCCAACCAGGCGCCCCTATATGCTCCAATTTACAAATAAATTTGTGAAACAAGAAAGAAAAAAAATGTATATATATACATATATATATGCATATAAATGTATGTGTATATATATATATATATATATATATACATTTTTGAGGGACATAGATAAAATATATGAATACAGAAAGGTTAAATGTGAAAAAAATGGAAAACAACATATTATAACAATACTAAGCAAAAGAAAGATGGAAGGCCACATTCATATCACATAAATAGATGTTAAGGTAGAAAAATGCTGTCAATGATACAGAAATGGCAAAATGATAACAACTTGATGGAAAGACAAGACAATTCTTTAAGGTGATGTCTAACTTATTGTATAGTCTGAAAATACATGAAGCAAAATAATTAAAGCTTTATCTATTTGTAGAAAAACAAATGGCCCTGAGTAGCTAAAATATGTAGGAAAAGATAATAATAAGCTTCTCTTTGTTTTGAAAAGAATATTCATTTTAGTATGCATATAAGTGGTTTGAACAAAACACACGATCCCATTGACATATGTGAAATACTACACCAAAAGCCGTGGGATACATATTCTTTGCGAATTTGAAGGGAATATTTAAATATTGCCATTTTACTGGGTCAAAAAATAATTGTTTTCTATGAACATAAGGAATTAAGTTGAAAATCAAAACCAAAATCAATTTAAACAAAACCGACTAGTATTTCCATTTGGGCCTATAAAGAATTTGGAAGTTGTCAATTCTGTTTTCACAACAGTAAAATTGCTGAAGAAATGTCCAGAAAATCTTTTCAGAACCATCAGAGAACTCAGGTGACAGGACAAATCACTGCTCTGAAATCTGGGGAGACATGTTAAAACAGACATCTCAGCTTAACAGGACCAGAGGCTGCTAAAGACAGTAATTGGTAACATGTTTGAAGGGCAATTGTTGAATTGCTGGAAGTTGAGTGTGGGCAAGTTTCTGAGTTCAAATACTTGGCCTTCCAGACATGGGAGATCCACCTTCCAATACACACACACACGCACGCACGCACGCACGCACGCGCGCGCGCGCGCGCATGTTGGTTTTACCTCCAGGAGCTTCACCAGATTCTCTCAGTGAAAATTAGAGAAAAATTCCCTACTGCTTCTGGCCTGAAAAATAAAGGGGGAAAGACATTCCGAAATATTCCCCAAGCATTCTGTTCTTAACAAAGACCACCCCTCAAGAGGAAGTATTTAACCAGAGCCTGAACTGACATGACAGAAGAGCAATTAGTCAACCCTAACCCCCACGAGCTTTCTTGTCTCACAAAAGAGGAGGGAACAAAAAGGCTGAAAAAATGATCCTGAAGGTCACATTCCCAGTACTCTAGACCACTAAGAAAAAAAAAGTGTTAATCATGAGATTTTAGATTATAGAGATCATTGTATACCTTACAACCACATCAACAGGGCTCCAGTGTAATAGTATAAAAATAGTGGATGAAACCTGAGAAAGCTGCATGACATAGACTGTATTTAAAAAGGAGTTTCTAGGGAAACCCAAAGACATGAGGGGAGAAAAATAAGGACATTCGAAGAAATTGAAGCCTCTGACACCTACAGCTACAACAAACATTAAACATATACACTTCTTTGCCAGAAAATAAAAAACTCACACTAAACGTCCATCTATTTCGTTCTTATTACTCAGTATGTTCCTATCTGACTTCCAACAGAACATTATAAAACACACTACAGGAAAAAGTAAGAAAAATACAGTCTAAATAGGCAAAGCAAGGATTGAGAATCAGATATGGCAGAGAATTTGGAATTATTAGACAAGGAATTTAAAATAATTATGATGATCATCTAATGGCTCTAAGGGAAAAAGTAGAAAACATGCAACAGATGAGTAATGCAAGTGGAGAGATGGACACTCTACGCAAGAATCAAAAGAAAATACTAGAAATAATAAAGTACAATAACAGAAATGAAAAGTGTATTTGATTAGCAAATCAGTAGACTGGACATGGCAGAGGGAAAGAATCAGTGAGCTCAAATATATCTGATCAATAACTTCCCAAACTGAATGCAAAGAGAAAAGAAAAATGAGTGGAAAAAAAAATAGAACAGAGCCCTGGAGAACTGTGGGACGAACATAAAAGATGCACCATATATGAAATGAGAATAGTAGAAGGAGGAGGGAGAAAGGGACTGAAATATTATTTTAAATTATAATGGGTGATCATCTTTTTTAATTAAAGGCAGACACAAACCATATATTCAGGAAGGTAAGAGAATATCAGGCAGGAAAAATAGTTATATATATATATATATATATATATATATATACGCATACATCTAGGCATATCAGATTCAAACTTCAGAAAACCAAAGGAAGAAAAAGAAACAAAATCTTGAAAAAGCCAAAGACAAGAGCATATTATCTATACGGAACCAAAGAATGACATCACACTTCTCAGAAACCACACAAATAGGACGAAAGCGGAGTGAAATATATAAAATGTAGAAAGAAAAAGGCTGCCAAATCAGAGGTCTGTATCTAGTGAAATTATTCTTAAAAAGCGAAAGACAAAAAGAGAAATAGTTTCCCAGAAAAGCAAAAGTGAGAAAACTTGTTTCTAGTAAACCTGCCTTGCAATAAATGTTAAAGTTCTTCAGAGAAAATGAAATTGGTGTATCAGAAACTCAGATTTACAAAATAATGAAGAGCATTAGAGAAGGAATACTAAAGTCAAATATTTTATTTATTTTTCATGTTTAACTGAGGTAATAGATAACTCTATTCAAAATAATATTGGAAACAATGTACTGACAGATGATACAGTGTGAATGAGTGAAATGAATAACAGCAATGTTACACTATAATCTATCTGCACTATCTTTCAAGTGGTATGGTATGTTTTGAAATGGATTTAGAAATATTTATAAAAGTATTTATAAATCTATATTGCAAATGTATATTACAAGTGTAAGGCAATCAATTTAAAAAAATGTAATTGATAAGCTAAGAGGGGAGAATAAATGGAATCATATAAAATGCTCAATAAAACCAGAGAAGGCAGAAGAAAAAGAAAGCTGAGAGTAGAGAGTGGAGAGCTGCTTGGGTTTCTCTCTCTCCCTCTGCTCTTCTCCCCTGATCATACTCACTCTCTCCTAAAAAAAATTTTAAGAAAGAAATAAAATAAAAAGAAATCAAGAACAATTACAACAAATATAAAACACAAATGTGATAGATAATAATCCAACTATATCAATAATCAATTGAAATGAGAACAGTCTAAATATACCAGATAAAAGAGAGACTAAGAGAGTGAATTAAAAAAAAAGACTCAACTGTATGTTGTTTATAAGAAATCTGCTTTACAAATAAAGACATAGATTACAATTAAAAGGATGGAAAAAGATATACTATGCTCACACTAACACAAAGATAGCTAGAGTAACTATATTAATTTTAAGTAAAACAGACTTCAGAGTGAGAAAAATTGCCAGGAACAAAGAGAGGCATTAAATAATGATAAAGTAGTTAATTGTACAAGGCAATAGAGCAATCCTTAAAGCCTATATGCTTAACAAGAAAGTGTCAAATATGGGAGGTAAAATTGGGAGCACTGCAAGGGGAAATAGAGGAATCCACACAAATAGAGATGACTTATCTTTGACAAAGGAGCAAAGGAAATTAATAGAGAAAAGATAGTCTTTTCAACAAATGGTACATTTGGGCCTCTACATAAAAATAAAAAAGAATCTAGACACAGACCTTACAACTTCCACAAAGTGAACTCAAAGTGGATCACAGCCCTAAATTCAAAACACAAAATCGTAAAATTCCTAGAAGATAACATAAGAGAAAACCCACCTATTCTGAAAAGGCTATGTCCTGTATGATTCCATCTATCTGACATTCTCAAAAAGACAATATTATAGAGAGACTAAAAACATCAGTGGAGCCAGCAGCTGGGGGGAGGGGAGGAAAGATACACTGATGAAGCCCTGGGGATTTTTAGGATAGAGATACAATTCTGTATGATGCCATAAAGATGGACACATGACATTATGCATTTGTGAAAACCCTTAGAACTGTGGAATGCAAAAAGCGAACCCTCATGCAAAGTATAGAATTTAGCTAATTGAGGCGCCTGGATGGCTCAGTCGGTTAAGCCACTCTGACTCCTGATTTTGGCTCAGGTCATGATCTCACGATTAGTGGCTTCAAGCTCCTTGTAGAGCTCCACACTGACAATGCAGAGCCTGCTTGGAATTGTCTTTCTCTCCCTCCCTCTCTGCCCCTCCCCCACTGGTGTGCATGTGCATGGGCTCTCTCTCTCTCTCTCGCTCGTTCAAAATAAATAAATAAACCTAAAAAAAGAATTGAGTTAATAAAAATTAATTAAAAAACAAAAATAAGTAAAACGTTGTATATTTGGAAATTAAGAAAAAACAACACTCAACCTATGGTCAAAGAAAAACCACAATGGAAACTAAAAAATAATTTTGGCTGAAGAATAATAAAAATACAAACACATGCAAGGAAAACTAAAACCATGTTTAAGAGGAAATTTATTTTGGTACATACTTTATGGTTTACAAATTAGACCAAAATAGCCAATTGAACCTAGAGAATCTTAAAAAAAGGAAAATTAAAATAAAGAATATAGGAGAAAATAATAAAATCTAAAACAAACATAATACAGAGAACATTTACAAAGCCCAAAGTTGGTACTATGAAAAGAAACAAAATGGGACACTGCTTCAGACCCCACACACATTAAAATTAGGTAATAAGATGATATTATGGTGGAATTTATGACTATACATTTGAATATTTAATTAAAATGGATGAATTCTTAAAAAGCACAAGTTACCAAAATTTTTTAATAAAGAAATAGAAATTTTGATTAGTTTGATATCTGTTAAATACAACGGATTCAGTACTTACCAAAGGAAAATGAAAACCCAGATAACTTCACCATGAATTCTCAAAAGGAAGAAACAAACTCAGCTCAAACCTTTTGTAGTTCTGGTCACTGGAACTGTGAGAGAACAAACAATGAATCCCTGTTGTTTTAAGCCACCCAATTTGTGGTAATTTGTTATTCCAACCCTAGAAAACAAATATAGAAGCAACATTGTCTATCTTTATTTAGGCTGCAGTTACTTAAATGTTTCTTTGATTTTTGTTTTTCTCTCTCTCATGTGAAGTGTTATGTTTCAATGAAAAGAGGAACAATTAATAATTTAAACCATAAAAATATTAAATGAAAGCATGGCACATTATTATTATCATAGTCTCAGAGCAAGGAAAGTTTTTCTAAGCAAGATACACGATGGAAAAAATTGCCATAAATGTAATTGATAATTTTGATGATATATTTTAAGGTTTTCATTTCTTAAGATACCAAAAAGCCCAAAGTCAAACAATAAACCAGGAAAACATATTTGCAACATGTCTGCAACACACATGGACATATGCACACATGCACACACATACATAACTATAGACCCTTTAAAAAATGTTAAAGCCTTTATATAAACAAATTGACACATACGTGAAAAACATGCTCAACATACTTATGATTAAGACATGCATGTTAGAAGTCTAGTAAAGATATTTATACCTATCAGCTTAATTAATATCTATCCTAACAAGAGCTGGGAATGAATTATTCTCACCAATTTTGGGCTGGAATATTAATTACTTTAAACTTTATGCAGGATAACTTGGTAATGTCCTTCAAAATTAAAATAACATATACCCATTGAGTCAGCAATTCCTTTTCTATGAATTTAGTCTTAATTCCCAACTGGACTCTGAACTAAACAATATCCTTCACTACCTTATGAATGTTTTCTGTGTGCATACAATATTTTTTTAATTGCTAAATATATATTTTAAGTTACAAAATTTAAATACTCAAATGAAGGATCCAGATATTAACTTTATTTTAGAGTAATAATTATTTCCTAGCAATTACAAATAAATAATGTACACTTACTAAATACTCCTAATACTTTATTTGATAAGGTGATGATTTTAGCGTAGTGTTTATTGAAAGGCTTTACAAAATTACAAAGTATTTGACAATAAAATATTTTTCTTCTCAGAGAATGTAAGATACATGACAAAAAGAAAAAAATTGTAATAAGTGTATTTATAGGTAATTTAACTATTTTACAAGCACAAGTGAAATAAAATCTTAAAAGCTATATCATGAAATACCTAGCCACAATTTCCAGAATCATAGACAAACCTGAAAAATAGGTCATATATTTATCTACAAAAATGATTACCCTCAAGTAGTTTTATAAAAATTTACAAATGGATTCAAACTTAACATACATTATAACTTTCCCAATTGAAGCAATTTATCTAAGAATTTGAAACATACTCTAAGCTGTATAATGTATTTTAAATAGTTTCCATTAAAGGAATGTTTCTGCTATATTGAATTAATAATGTACAAGGGGTCCCATAACTCACAATGGTTGCATATTTTCTTTCAAAATTCATTAGGAACTCATTAACTTTTTTCCTATGTAAATAATACAGATATTGTAAGTCCCAAATACAAAGCATATTTGGCTCAACAGGGAGCTATATAAACCTTAAAAGAATATTCAATCTTTATTCAATCACCAATCTCTAATATCTGAGTATTTAGCAGTTACACTGGAGGCCACTGTAGAAATGTCTCACAAAGCCTAGATGCCTGCCCCTGACCTGGGATCTCAAAAAAGTAATTTTCAACCTTGGATTCACATTAGACCCATCTTAGGAGAAATTTTCTTTTTAAATTCAATAGTCAGCCTTAATTCCAGACTAATTAAATCAGAGTCTGTGGAGCAAAAATGAGGCATCAGCATAAAAAAAAAATCCTTTTTGATTCCAATGTGCAATTAAGTTGGAGAGTAACAACTCTAAAAGCCATTTTTATTTTACACAAACCTTTCCTCGCTTGCAGAAACCATCATTATTCTAAATATGAGTATCTTTTTTTTCATTGATTTTCATAGAAACAGAAACTCCCAGGTGTGATGATACAGTACATATTTGTAGGGACAGGTCATGTTTATTTGAGTATTTTGAGTCAATTGTACCTGTAGGTCAATAGCTACATTTCTTTACCTGTCTCTATTGCCCTTATTGCCTTTCTCCAAATGTAATCTAGAATGTAAATGAGTAAGTATTAATCCACTCAGTTTAATGTAGCTGATACCACTCTGAAGCGCAGGACTGTTTGTTCTGCATATGTGCTTAGACAATTTCTAGTCAGCCTGTGGGAAAAAAAAGGAGAAAAGGAAGGAAGGAAGAAAAAAAGGATGGAAGGAAGGAAAGTGGAAGGAAGGAAGGGAGGGAACAAGGAGGAAAAAGGGAAAAAAGAAAGAGAAAAAGAGAAAGAAGGTAGAGGAAGAACCTTAAGGTCTTTATTGAATGGAAATTAATAACAAGAGGAAGAGCTCCTTAAAAAATTGTGAGTGTGAAAAGACAAGTCGTAGCTATCAATTGTAAGCATTCTAGAAAATATTTATTTTAGTGTGTCTGTACTCTTTCCTGCAACTTTGACTTTTCCTCCAATCTAGACAATATCAATGTAACTATCAAACAAGTTTCATGCTTGTTTCCTCCTAGAAATAAAGAGGAATCTTTGCTGAACAATTGTCTGACAATGGTATATTTGTGATCATCTTTACAAAATATGAACACAGGCACATGGAGAGGGGAACTCAAACTCCAGGTAAGATACATGGTAAATTGATTTTAATTATTTTTGCCGCAGATGATGGAGAAACTGAACTCAATTTGCTACGTGCTATTGGCTCCCGTAAACAAGTGTCAAAGATAAACAAAGCTGGACACTAGTTAAAGCGGTAAAGACAGATTTTAATCAGTGATGTGTTATTGCAGTAGGGAAAAGAGCCTAGCATTAACTGGACTGAACTTCAGTTTGTGCCAGTGTGACCGGGATTCCTAAAGGGAGAATGCAGGAGTAGGAAGGGGAGTAAGCGGGGCTCGGTGGAGTCCGGGGAGTGAAAAGTTATAAGAAGCAAGTGTGGAATAGGTCTGTGTGAAACATATCCACATTTGCTAACTAGTGCTTCTGGAAGCTAGGCTCCTACCATCCCACAAATATTGTGAGATAGGGCTCCTATCTTCAGGTGTTGATTGGAGCAAATAGTAAATTCATTTGGCAGCCCTGTGTTTTCTGAAAGACATTTTAAGGGATACTAAGGTCATCTGAGGGATATAACCTTGACGTATTAGAAACCATTCGTGTTTGTTCAAGTCGTTATAGACCAAGGTTGAGGCCTGGTCAAGAAAGGGCTCAGAGGAAGCTGGCTAGAGTTTGGTCAGAAGAGAATCTTCGTCTCAAATTAGGAAAAGAAGTATCACATGGCTGAATCCAGCAGCTCCAATGACCTTACCAATATTCCTCCTTCTCTGCCTCACAGCTCTATTTCCTTGTTTTGGCTTCTCCCTTTAGCAAAATGACTCCTCTTTGTGATTCCCTTAGCATCAAGCTTTTTTGGTCGCTTCAGTAATTCCAGTGCAGAATTTCTGCCTTTCTCCTAATCACTCAAGCAAATGTTCCAAGAGCTTAACACTGCATGAATCATGTTACTATCTCTGAGCCAAAATCCTCTTGAGTGAGGAATGTGATGTCCTTGTTGATGGAATCTGTGTCACATTACTAACCCTGGATTCAGAATTGTAATCACTCTACCTAAATTATGTGAGCTCAAAGTAGGTGAGTAGTTGGTCACCAAGAAAACATGTTCTGTTTTCAAATAAAAGGGGAATAGATGCCTGTCAGCTAATGGAAAACAGCCACCAAACTCAAAAAGGACACGTTCTTATTTTTCTTACTCTTACCTATACCACTCAAGAAACACAGATTGCTGTCTGCAAGACCTAATGAGAAACTGGTCAGAAACTTTGCTTCATATGAGAAAGCATTAATTGTTCCAAGGAATTATAACTAGGCTATCCATAATTTATAAAAATCGTAATTTATATTTTTTAAAGAATATGAATATAATAAATTTTTTTCTTGTGTAGTGTTCTGTAGTTCCATGATTCATATTACCTTTCATTCTTAAACTTAGATTTGAATGGGTATTAGTCTGTAATCTTCACTAATTGCTTTTCTATACTTGAAAAGAAATATTTATAAATGACTAGGAAATCAAAATCCACATGACATCTGTTATTCACAGCCGGAACATTACTCATTCACTTTTATTGTTCAAAATCATTTACATTTGACGTAAGGACAATTAACTACACACATCATGAAAGATAATCACATAATTAAATATTCTTCACAGCACCAGAACACTTTAAAAATATTACTGTAGGAAGTTGGTTCACATTGGGAGGGCAATTCTAACAAAGCATTACAAAGAGTGACTTTAATTTTTTTTAATGCCTTTTTTTTTTCCAGATGTGAAAATAAGCTTCATGTTAGAAGGAAAATAACTATGTTTCCTTAGGTCGAACACCAGTATTTCTTTTTAAATCTTATCTCCTATTATTTCTTAAAGAAATGGTTTTTTGTTTGTTTTTTCCTTAAGTTTTTTAAATTTTAATTCCAGTGTAGTTAACATACCGCGTGATACTAGTTTCAGGTATACAATATAGTGATTCAACTTTCTATATATTACTAGTGTTCCTCATGATAAGTGTACTCTTAAATCCCTATCACCTATTTCACCCATCTCCCCACTCACCTCCCATGTGATAACTATCAGTTTGTTCTGTATAGTTGAGTCTGTTTGTCTCTCTTTTTTTTTCCCCCTTTATTCATTTGCTTTGTTTCCTGAGTTTTTTATATGAGTGGAAGCATATGGTATTTATATTTCTTTGACTACTTTTGCTCAGCATTGTATTCTCTAGCTCTATCCATGTTCTTCACATGGCAAGATTACATTATTTCTTATGGCTGAATATCTTCTTTATCCATTCATCTATTAATGGACACTTGGGCTGCTTCCATAATTTGACTATGGTAAATAATGCTGCAATAAACGTAGGGGTGCATATATCCTTTCAATTAATATGTTTTTTGGGTAAACAGCCAGTAGTGTGATTATAGAATCATAGGGTTGTTCTATTTTTAACTTTTTGAGGAAACTCCATACTCTTTTCCACAGTGGCTGCACCAGTTTGCATTCTCACCAATAGTGCAAGAGAGTTTCCGTTTCCCCACATCCTCAACAACACCTGTTGTTTCTTGTGTTGTTGATTTTGGCCATTCTGACAGGTGAGAGGTGACATCTCATTGTAGTTTTGATTTGTATTTGCCTGATGATTTGTTTTTGTTTTTTTTTTTTCAACGTTTATTTATTTTTGGGACAGAGAGAGACAGAGCATGAACGAGGGAGGGGCAGAGAGAGAGGGAGACACAGAATCGGAAACAGGCTCCAGGCTCTGAGCCATCAGCCCAGAGCCTGACGCGGGGCTCGAACTCCCGGACCGCGAGATGGTGACCTGGCTGAAGTTGGATGCTTAACCGACTGCGCCACCCAGGCGCCCCTCCCTGATGATTTGTGATGTTGCATATATTTTCAGGCGTCTGTTGGCCATCTGAATGTCTTTGTAGAAATGTCTGTTCGTGTCTTCTGACCACTTAAAAAAAACATTTATTTATTTAGAGAGAAAGAGAGAACAAATGGGGGAGGGGCAGAGAGAGAGAGAGAGAGAGAGAGAGAGAGAGAGAATCCCAAGCACTAACAGTGCAGAGCCTGATGTTGGGCTCCAACTCACCAAGTGCAAGATCACAGCCTGAGCCAAAATCAGATGTTTAACTGACTGAGCCACCCAAGTGCCCCTGCCTATTTTAAATTGTATTATTTGTTTTGGGGGTGTTGAGTTATATCAATTCCTCATGTATTTCAGATAGTAACTCTTTATCAGATATGTTATTTGCAAATATCTTCTCCCATTCAGTAGATTGCCTTTCAGTTTTGTTGATTGCTTGCTTCAGTGTGCAGAAGTAGTCCCAATACATTATTTTTGCTTTTATTTCCCTTGCATCGGGAGACATATCTAGAAAAATTTGCTACTGTTGATGTTGGAGAAACTAACTGCCTATGCTATCATCTAAGATTTTTATGGTTTCAGGTCTCACATTTAGGTCTTTAACCCATTTTGAGTTTATTTTTGTGTATGGTGAAAGAAAATGATCCAGTTTCATTCTTTTGCATGTAACTGACCAGTTTTCCCAACACCATTTGTTGAAGAGACGTCTTTTATCCATTGCATATTCTTGCCTCTTATTGAAGACTAACTGACCATATGATCATGAGATTGTTTCTGGGCTTTCTGTTCCATTTCATTGATCAGTTTGTCTACTTTTGTGCCAGTACCATGCTGTTGTGATCACTACAGCTTTGTATTTACAACTTGAAACCTGGAATTGTGATACCTCCAGTTTTGTTTTTCTTTTTCAAGATTGTTTTGACTACTTGGGGTTTGATGGTTCCATTCAAATTTTAGGATTGTTTGTTCCAGTTCTGTGAAAAATGCTACTGGTATTTTGATAGGGATTGAATTAAACCTGTAGTTTGCTTTGGGTATTATAGACATTTTAACAATATTCGTTCTTCCAATCCACGAGCATGGAATACTTTTCATTTGTTTGTGTTTTCATTAATTTCTTTCATCGGTGTTTTATAGTTTTCAGAGTACAGGTCTTTGGTTAAGTTTGCTACCAGGCATTTTCTTATTTTTGGTGCAGTTGTAAATGGGATTGCTTTCTGAATTTCTCTTTCTGTTGCTTCATTACTAGTGTATAGAAATGCAATAGATTTCTGTACCTTGATTTTGTATCCTGTGATCTTACTGACTTCTTTTATCGGTTCTAGTACTTTTTTTCTTACAGTCTTTAGGTTTTGCTATACAAAGTATTATGTCATCTGCAAGTAGTGAAAGCTTTACTTCTTCCTTACCAATGTGGGTATCTGTATTCCTTGTTGTTGTCTGATTGCTATGGCTAAGACTTCCAGTACTGTGTTGAGTAAAAGTGAGAGTGGACATCCTTGTATTGATCCTGATCTTAGGTAGAAGGCTTTCAGCTTTTCATCACTGAGTATAATATTAGCTGTGGGTTTTCATAGTCTATATTGACAACATGACTCTTAACACCAGCATCGCCACATTTAAACTATATTCCCTGTGGTCTTCAGAGAGAAAGGGCAAAAACTCAGTGAGTTTCATTCAAGATCACTAATGATGTTTGGAAACTACAATTAGATCATTTCTTCTCTCTTCTACCATTCCTCCTTCTTTTCTAGTAGTGCTTATTTCCATGATTTTAATCACATATGATGTTATTTTTCCTTGGATCTCTCTTCATTTGTAAAGTGTTAAACAAAATGCCACATCACAATCTAAGTCTAAGAAGTCTCAAATATAGTTTCCAAAAATCATTAACATCACTAAAAACTTACTTCAAAAGGAAAAATATTATTTTTAATCTACCCTTCCCAAACATACTATAAAATAAAGCACAATAAAAATGTAAAAAGAAACGATGCAAAGATGGAATAAAAGAGTATTCTAAATTATTTTTATCTACCATATGTAAAGACATTTATTGATTCTCACTCGAAATAATAATAATAATAGATTTTAAATGACAAGGAAAAGGAAAAGGCAATGGAAAAGGCAAAACTAAAAACATGGTAAAACATGACAATAATGGAATAAATAAGTTTCATTATTTAGAAAATCCTGGTTTTATATTATTGATACAATACATCATACCTCTAATCTTTCTAGTTTTGTGTATTAATTGCAATAATTATCATAAGTAAAAATATAATCAACAAATTTATGTAAATCAAGAGCAATTTAATCATGGGTTTTGCTCATTAAAAGATTGTAGATGTTTTCAAATCCACCCGTCAAGAATGCATAGAATGATTTTTTGTTTTGTGTTTTTATCTTTAATTGCCTAGGAAATTTCTGACTTGAATGTTCTTGAGAACATTCAATCGCTCCTAAAAACTTTTAAAATGACTGTTTTAAACATACTAGTTATATAGATTCATAGCTGTTGAAACTCTTTGGGATGTTAAAGAACTTAGGTATGAATTTCAAATTTCAAAAGTCTACAGACAATGGAGTTTTTACATGTGAAACACATATTTATGAAGTTTTGAAGCAACAGAACTCTCATTTGTGTTGTTGGGACTGCCAAATAGTACAGCCACTGTGTAGACAGTTTAGTAGGTTCTTACAAAACTTACATACTTTTACCATATGATCCACCCATGGCACTACTTGGTGTTTATTCAAAAGGATTGAAACTTATGTGCACACACAAAACCTGTACACGAGTGTTTATGGTAACTTTTTCATAACTGCTAAAACTTGGAAGCTACCAAGATTTACATCAATAGGCAAATGGAAAATAAACTGTGGTATATTCAAAATGGAATATTATTATAATAATAAAAATAAATGAGTTATCAAATGATGAAAAGATATCAAGGACCTTTAAATGCATGCTGATAAGTGAAAGAAGCCAATCTGAAGACTGTGTACTGCATGATTCCAACTGTAAATTATTCTGGAAAAGGCAAAACTATCAACATGGTAAAAATATTAGTGGTAGCCAGAGGTTTGGGGTGAGGTAGAGAGGAATGAATAAGTGGACCACAAAGGGTTGTTTTTAAAGACTTACTTTTTTTTTTGGAGAACTTTAGATTTACAATGAAATTGAAAGTAAGGTACAGAGATTTCTTATATACCACCTGCCTGCACACTCTCCCATTATCAACATCATTCACAAGAATAGTACTTTTTTTTTTTTTAACTGAGGATGAACCTACATTGACACATAATTACCCTAAGTCCATAGTTTACTTTAAGGCTCAGTATTAGTATTGTACATTATGTGAATTTGAAAAATGTATAATGACATATATTAATCATCATAATATTAAACAGAGTATTGTCACTGCCTTAAACATTCTCTGTTCTCTGCCTTGGCCTGTTGCTTTCTGTTTTCAGAGGTTATTAAATATCAACTCAATTTCTTTAGTAACTATAGAACTACTCAGATCTTCTATTCCTTCCTGTGTGAGCTTTGACAGATGGGGTCTTTTAAGGTTATCAAATTTGTTAAGCATCTCTATAATTTTCATTGAATTTGTCTCTAAGCCTACAACAGCACAAAAATTCTATTAATTTTTAAAAGTAAAATTAAGAAACCTTTTTTAAAAAGCATATAGTAGGTTGATATCCCATTATGGATTCATATCCCATTAAATCTTCCCTGTTTGGAAATTGTCAAAGAGTCTAGATAAGAATTTCTTATTTGTTATAATATGCCTAAAATGTAATTTTTATATGTGAAACACATGTTACATGTATTTGCTTGGATCTGGTTTAAAATCCTTTTGCTTTAGCACCAGTTTTTTTTAAATGATTGCTTTGTTATTAGTTTTATCTTTTTATTATTTTTTAATTTTTTTAATGTTTATTTATTTTTGAGAGAGACAGAGTGCAAGTGGGGGAGGGCCAGAGACAGACGGAGACACAGAATCTGAAGCAGGCTCCAGGTTTTGAACTGTCAGCACAGAGCCCAACACAGGCTCCAACACATGAACTGCAAGATCACAACCTGAGCTGAAGGCAGACGCTCAACCAACTGAATCACCTAGGCACACTTTTGTTATTATTTTTTAAACTGCACTTAAAAATGAATAAAAATTACTTATTTTTAAAAATATTTCATAATTAACCCATTTGCTAGCCTACACATTCTACCATAGACAACATTGGTAATTTTGGAACATTTCTGTTTTGGTAGAAGGAAAATAAATCATCTACTCATAAGGCTGAAATGTATTACACTTTACCAAACGTATCTTGGTTTTCCTGAGATAGTCTCAAGCTGAGCCTTTTGTCTCAACATCCTCTCCATCCTTTTCAAATGTGTTTCATTTAGACAATAAATTATATGGTCACCATCAATAAAAATAAGAGTGACAGTGTGAGATAATATCACCATTAGTTATCACTAAGAAAGGTGTTGTCAATGACTCCAAGCTTGTGCTTGAGTCGACACCATGGTAGGATTTTTATCATAAATAAGTTTTAGCAGATATTATTAGAAACCCTGAGAGGAAGTTTGATTTTAACAAAAAGTATCCTCAAGTAGTATATTACTTACCAACATTCCTTATACATTTTTCTAGCTAACATATGGCTTCTAATCTGGTTTCTTATTATCTTATAAAAGGTTTTATGTGAATTCAAACTTGATACTAGGAAATCTTACAAATAGTAATTTGTTATGTTGTACAATCACTAAGTTCTGGATATTAACATGTATATATGTAGTAATAGTAGGAATAATTATATGTATTTTCTTAGACATTTCCCATTATAATGTTGAGGAACTGTTGAGAATTGACTTACTAATCTAATAATGCTATAGCCCCAAATTTCTGGGTCACTATGTGAACCATAGTTTTGCTAAGATAATGGAACTTCTGTTTTTAGATGAGTTTTAGATAAGGATCAATAAGCATGTAGGCAATTTAATGCAACTATTTGGCTATAAACTGCCTCAGTAGACATATGTTTCTTTAATGCATTCACTTTAATGTGGTAAAAGTAATTCTATTTACATTCATATGTATTAGTTGCTGTTTTTATTTAGCAACAAATTTTAAGGATTGGGAATACTTTTATTTTGCCCTGGCTTTCCTCCATTCCCTGAACTTGTATCTACTTATTCATAAACACACAGGGAGGACAGCCGGCAAACAATGATCCATCCTCAATTAAACATTATACTTTTATATCAAGGATAAAGAGGGTCCAGGGAAATTAATCCTTTGCCCTAGGAAGTTTATTAAAAATGCTAAATCAGAAACTGATGGCAGCTTAAATAGCTTGATGTAATTCTCTAGGGGAAATCTTATAAAATCCCATCTATTAAGGTAGACTTTGTTCAAGAAGAGGCAGGGGCGCCTGGGTGGCGCAGTCGGTTAAGCGTCCGACTTCAGCCAGGTCACGATCTCGCGGTCCGTGAGTTCGAGCCCCGCGTCAGGCTCTGGGCTGATGGCTCAGAGCCTGGAGCCTGTTTCCGATTCTGTGTCTCCCTCTCTCTCTGCCCCTCCCCCGTTCATGCTCTGTCTCTCTCTGTCCCAAAAATAAATAAACGTTGAAAAAAAAAATTTAAAAGAAGAGGCAAAGACCAAATTTTTACAAATTGCATTGTCATCAATGTTGATATTAAATATCAAGTTAAGAAAGTGAAGAAAATTTTTACACAATAGACATTATAAACTGATAAGAATCTATTTAGTAGTGAGCTTAAATAATTTTTTAACCTAAGAAGAATTTAAATATCTGAAACTATCTCAGAAGAAAAAATAGTTACCAAGATTGAAAAATTGGTGCTTAGTTAAGCATTTACATTTATGCACGATTGGAACATGTCTTCTACAAATATATACTGCAAAAATGACACAGATTGAAATGCTTCTACACATTAAGACATGGTCTTAGCTTTAGGACTTATTTGTTAAAGAGTAAGGAGGGGCGCCTGGGTGGCGCAGTCGGTTAAGCGTCCGACTTCAGCCAGGTCACGATCTCACGGTCCGTGAGTTCGAGCCCCGCGTCGGGCTCTGGGCTGATGGCTCGGAGCCTGGAGCCTGTTTCCGATTCTGTGTCTCCCTCTCTCTCTGCCCCTCCCCCGTTCATGCTCTGTCTCTGTCTGTCCCAAAAAATAAATAAAAAAAAAAAAAAAAACGTTGAAAAAAAAAAAAAAAAAAAAAGAGTAAGGAGATGGAAAAAATGCACCCAATATTTTCATTAATTGAGGTATATGGCAAGTGTCACAAACTCTGATATGTACAAAAATATATTTTAGGATGCAACATATGATAAGTATTCCAAGACTAGTATAAAATGTCGGTTTTAAAAACTCTAAGAGACAATTCCAGATCTGCTCTGATGTGTAAAGATCTTGGAAATAATCACTCTCATATTCACAATAAGAAACAAACTAAACAATTTCATAGATCCAACAGAATATTGAGGTCACATACCAAACCACTGCCCTGAAAATTGGAGACACAGACATATATAGTGAATCAGAGTTTACAGGGAGCAAGTAATAGGAAGAAACACTTAACCAGTAATTCACAAATGACTGAGAACCTAATGTGGAATGCCCTGAGAATTAAAAACTCCTGGGGGTCCAATCTTAGGAAAGACCCCTGTACTTTCTTGAGCTCCTGCAGGAGCTCTACCAGGTTCTTTTGCTGAAGGTCCAAGAAAAATTACCTTCTACTTCCAGTCATGGAGAATTAGAGGGAGAATAACAATTTTGAAATATGCCCAGACCGTTATGTTCCCCATAACAAATTACCCTCAAGAGGAAATACCTTATATAAAATACTCAGAGCCTTATCCAACTGGAGGGAAGAGGAAATAGACAACTGCAACATCCAGTAGCCTTCAGGTCTCACAAGGGGAAGATTAAGGAAAAAAAATAAAAAGGCTAAGAAATGCTTCTAAAGGTCACAACCACAGACAGTGGCATCCCCTCAAAATGGGCAATTAATTACAAAATTATAGAATGCTTCTCTTCCTCAAAACCTTATAACCAATTCAACAGGGATCTGGTATAGTGACAGTGGGTTATTACTGACAGAGCTTCAAGACAGACTCTATCAAAGAAGGAGTTTCTAGGAAAAGCCAGGGAAAGAGTATAGACAAAAATAAGAGCATGGAGGAAATTGAAGCCTCTGACTCTTTCAGCTACAGCAAACATTAAATGCCCCATAAACTCTAGTCAGATACACATGATTACTTCTC
Source organism: Lynx canadensis (assembly GCF_007474595.2). Classification (NCBI taxonomy): domain Eukaryota; kingdom Metazoa; phylum Chordata; class Mammalia; order Carnivora; family Felidae; genus Lynx; species Lynx canadensis. The sequence continues at coordinate 166,896,979 of NC_044303.2, forward strand.
ACAAAAAGCCTATTTACCTCAGTTCTTATTTCCTGACACATCATGTTCAGCTTTCAACAAAAAACTACAAGGTAAGGTAGAAAGGCAAGAAAAACCACAGTCTGAAGAGACAAAAGTGTCCAGAATCAGATGAGGGAGATATTTTGGAATTATCAGATAATAAATTTAAAATGACTATGTTTAATATGGTAAGGGCTCCAGTGAAAAGAACTGGCAGTGTTCAAGAACAGATATGTAATGTAACAAAGAGATGGAAACCCTAAGAAAAAATTGAAAGCAAATCAAAGACAATAAAAGAATCAAAGAATGCTTTTGATGGATTCATCATTAGACTGAATACAAAGGAAGAAAAAAACCAGTGAGCTTGAAGATATGCAAATAGGAACTTCCCAAACTGAAAAACAAAGAGAGAAATGGATGAAAAACAAAACAAAACAAAACAAAAACAAAAACAGAAGAGAACATAATACTCAGAAACAATGGGACTATTATAAAAGGTGTAGCATAAATATAATTGGGAATACCAGGGGGAGACAAAAGACTGAGACAGAGCAAGATAATTATTTGAACTAATAATGGCTGATAATTTTCCAAAATCAATAACTAGTAGCAAGAAACCTAGAGAACAGCAAACAGGGTAAATACTAAAAAATCTGTACCTAGACATATTATAGTCAAACTGCAAAAAATCAAAGACAAAGAGAAAATCTTGAAAAAAGTCAAAGGAAAAAAAAACTGCTCTACTTATACAAGAGCAAGGAATTACATCAGACATTTCTTCAAAAACTATATAAGCAGGAAGAGAGTGGAATAAAATTTGTAGTGTTCAAACAACAATGATCTAGAATTCTGTATCCATTCAAATTATTATCAGCAGTGAAGGATGAAGAAAAACTTTTTATTCAAACCAAAAACTGAAGGAATTTGTCACCAGTAGATCTTGAAAGAACGGTAAAATAAAGTATTTTATTTTTCTCTCTCTTAATTGATTTAACAGAGCTATTTGTTCAAAATAATAGCAACAATATATTGGACAAATATATGTTATAAATAAAATGAGTAACAGCGATGTATAAGAATGAAAAGAAGAATTGGGAGTACTTAGTTATAAGGAGAAAGATAAATCACAAATAAGAATGTTAATTTGTTAAATGTGGGAATTTGAAAAAGGTAAGAGGAAGTAGCTTCATTTCGGAAAAGAAGAATCACCTTTTGAGGTAGGAGTGGGAAAAAAAGCAATGATGTGAGGGTGCAATTGAGGAAGCTTATGCAAATGACTTCCATTCTCAGTAAATTAGGTGGCAAGGCTCTCTGTGGAAAGAAAAGAATGATATTGAAAATGACATCAAAATAAAGATCTGACAAAGAACAGGAAATCTAAAAATACTTCTACAGGTAAAGAAATCATTTAAAACAAATAAGCAGATTTCTGGCTAGAGATTAAGAGTTAAGATAAATAAATTATTATATGGATGCTCATCACATGTTTCTAGGAGCATTTCCAGCAATATCAGGCTGAACGGGAGCAAGAAATGAAGTAAAGATACAGGCAGAGTATTGTCTTAGGGAGCCCTGTTTTTTATTTGTTTATTTCCCTAAGTGTTATCTAAATTTCTGCTCTCTTTATTGATGCGTCCTTCTAACTGTTTGATTTCAGTGGTTAAGATGAAATCAACACTCCTATCTCTAGCCTTTCTGGATAGTGTAGAGAAGAAAAAGAAAAAAAGTAGTGTGATAAAGTGTCTAAATTTTGTTTAAGCTTTTCATGGTCTCTTTCTACTGAGCAGGAAGGAGCTGCAAGAGAATATTGTTTTTACCATAATAATGAGAAAAGGCCAAGTAATCTGCAAAACCATAACTTTTATGAATCTACCAGACATAGGATGCCACTAGGTAATCAAAGAAATTGAACTCCAAAGAGTGACAAGTCACTACTGGAAGAGATGAGACACAAGAAGTTTCTTTACCTTCAGAAGAATATGGGAAAGAGGGTGTTGACAAAAAGGTAAGAAGAAATTGACTAAAATGTTAACCAGTTTTTAAAGGCCAAATATGGGGCAGGGTGACAGTTTGGAAAAGCTAGGACCCCCAAACCCAAGGTGGATTTATAGCCCTCTGAAGGGTGCTCATAAGAAAGTGTGGGGACCAAAAAACAAAAACAAAAACAAAACAAAACACAAAACAAAGAAACAAAAAAGGTGTGGGGATAGGGAGAAAATCAAAGACACCCATTCCCCAAGGTACAGGATACAGGTGGTGATTAGCTGATGCTGGAGAAAGACACAAAACTATGCCCATTTCCCTCAGAACATGCCCATGTTGGATCAAAAATCTTAGGCCACTGGTGAAGGACAGCACACTCTCCGGCTCTCAGGGACCAGGCAAAATCCATGCTTCTGGGGGGGGGGGGTCAGGTTTGGTAGGAGAAAAACATAATCTGCATCTGGGAAAGTAAAACAACACTTACACAAATTGGATGCTAGTGAGGACCTATATTAGCTGGGGAAAGGATAGGAGTAGGGTTGCTGGATTCAGCAAATAAAAATATGACTTCCAGTTAAATTTAAACCTCAAATACAAAAGAAACTTTTTAAGTATCCCATGTTTATTCCATAGGATATGCTTGCATAAACAGCATATTCTATAAGACATACTTATGCTAATAACTGATTTATTATTTACATGACATTCAAATTGAACCTTAGGTAGAAGCAAAGACCCCTGCCCCTGATGGAGGAGACTGAAGCCCTCTTGTGCCTACATTCTGTTTGCTTTACAGTCAAAATTGATTTAGTGTCTGACTAGTTTTCAGCAGCTGATCTGCCACTGTCATTTCTCACCTGAATTATTGGCAAGGTTCTTTATTTAACCTTATAATCCGTTTGTAACTGGTGTAACTGCTTTTTCCCTTGTCTACATACAATCACTTCTCAAGACAGCAGTCAGAATGTTACTATTAAGACCTAAGGCACAATATGTTCTCCTTAACTCAAGTCCTCGAATAGTTTCCAGTGAGAAAAAAAGCTCAGAAGAAAAGCTTTTGAGGCCTACAAAGTTCTGGAAAGTCTAGCCCTTTCTCTGAATTCATTTCTTCACTTCAGCAACAGGACATCTTTTGGTTTGTTGTATTTGCCAATCATATTCCCACTTTAGGGTCTTTGTGCTTGCTTTTCTTTCTGTCTGGAAGGCTTTTCTCCCAATTAGCAACAGATGGGTCTCCTCTCATCCTTTGGATCTTTTCTCAAATGGTAGCTGTTAACTGAGGCCTTCTGTTACTTGTGTTTCCTAAGATTCCATATCACCATTCCTACCCACCACTCCCTATTCCCATTATGCTTTATTTTTAGTCATCTAAGACACCATAGATTTTATTTATTTCATGTTTTTCTATCTCCTCTCGTTTAACAAAGGTTGGAGATTCTTTTTCTTTTACTCATGCCCATGTCCAGGACTTAGAAGAGCTCCTGGAAACATAATTGCTCAATAAATCCGTGTTGAATGAATGAAGAGATACATAAATGAATGAGTGCATGAATTAAAGCATAAAATTGAGCAAGTATTGCTATCAAAATGAAAATGTACTCCTGTAGAACATGCAATCCTGTTTTAGAGATGTTGATGAAACATGGTATATTTATATGTTGCTCCTTCTGAATATTCATTACATCAGACTATGACTTTTCTTGATTCCTTAGGATGCAGCAGTAACCCTCAATCTCACACTAAGTTTCTATATTGATATAAAGTGCTGCTTCAGATGGGACATACTGTAGCCTTTTAATACCAGCATTCATCATACTAAAATATATGCATGGCCTATAACTTCTGTGGAATAGCCTACAATGTGGAATAGGAGTGATCCCGAGGCAGAGCTTAAAATAAGCAAATAGGTCAAATGTTCAACTTACCTGCAATATTTTTAATTACTTGGCATATCTTTTTAAATGAATGTTCAGGCCCTATCAAACCATCGTGACACTAAACTTAAATGAGAGGAATACCAGAAGCCCCATGTGTTTCATCTTTTTTTAATGCTCCAAGTAAAATGAATCTTTTGATTTTTTTTTCATCCTGAAAACGTCTCTAAAGAGCCAATGGTTTAAATGCAAAGTTCTTCCCTTAAGGAAAGGTTCGAAGTTTTCATTTTCCAAGAGTAAAATATTACTTTCTCACATGAAAGTTTTGTCTATTTTATTGCTAGAGTTGAAAAAAGAAAAAGTCTCAGAACTTCTTTAATATAGCCCAATTCATCAAACTGATTTTTTCTTGCTCTAGGTTATTTCTCATTGATATTCCCTTTGGTGGCTGGAAATTTCTAAATTAGTGTTTCATACATCTATGTGGCACACATTATTTAGCTAACTATTACCTTTCATTTGTATTCATTATGTGTGTATGTGACTTTATCATTGCTCAGCATTATAATAACCATAAAGGAGTGATTTATATTGCCATAGATACAGAGATAAAAGTATTTCATTTAAAAATCAGCATCTTTCCTTATTATAATCTGTTAAAGAAAGGAACTTCATTAAACATAAAATGTCACTGTGAGTATGTTTGTATTTATTATAATATCAGTGAACAAGAGCTTTTAGTATCTTCTTGTTTGGTTGTTCAGATATTAAAAATCTATATGTATTTTAAACCTTAGAATACTACCTTTTATTGTTGAAAGAGAAGTGAAATAATGATGATGGTAATAGTTGCACACTCTAGGTAAAAAAAGTTTGTGCTGTATAAATTAAGCAAGCTGCCAAATTAATTAGAGTGGGGATTTAGACCAAAGGATGGAATTTTTTTTCCTTTTTCCTTTTCCTTTTTCTTTTTTGAGAATGTACATAATTGTTTTGAATGTTATCCAGTTGCAAAATATAAACATGCTCTACTCTCACAATCGGTTTTTAAGATGATGTAACCACAAGATTCACTTTAAGAAGTATTTTCAATTTTGAATAATTTTTATGTGAATATATATTCCATATACATATTTTGAGGGAACAATGGGTATACCCTCCATCAATTTCACAAATGAGAGTTTGTAATGATTAAATAACCCAGATCATTAAAGTACAAATGATATAGGCCAATTACTGTTAAAAATTACTAGTACTAAATTTCAAAAGGTTAATTAGTTTGTTTTCTGTCCCTACTTTGTTATTTTAAAAATAAAATTTTATTTTTATTTGCTCCTATGCAATGATACTATTGCTTACATTAAAACAGGAGTAATTATATTTACATTTACATACATATTTAAAAACAAGACATCATGATTTTAGAGAGAGAGCAGAGGAGGGGCAGAGAGAATCTTAATCAGGCTTGGTGCTAGGGCTGCAGCCAGTGTGGGGCTCTATCTCAAGACAGTGAAATCATGACCTGAGCTGCAATGAAGAGTCTGTCCCTTAACCAACTGAGCCACTCAGACTTCCCAGCATAAAGCATCATTTTTATAGTTTTGGAAGTCAGTCTGTGATGACTATGTTTAAATGTGAACTTGGCTAGTTTAAGGTACCCACGTACTTGGTCAAGCACCAGTATAGGGATTGCTGTAGAAGTTTTTAGATGAGATTAACATTTTTTAAATGTTTATTTATTTATTTTGAGAGAAAGAGGGAGAGATAGGGAGGATGAGTGGAGGAGGGGCAGACAGAGAGGGAAAAAGAGAGAATCCCAAGCAGGCTCTGTGCTGTCAGCCAGCACAGAGCCCTATATGAGGCTCCATCTCACAACCATGAGATCACGACCTGAGTCGAAATCAAGAGTCTGACATTTAACAGACTGAGCCCTGTAGGTGATTTGAAATTAACATTTAAGTCAGTAAATGTTGAGTAAAGTAGATTAACCTTCATAACCATCAGCCTCACTCAATCAGTTGAAGGCCTTAAGTGCAAAAGACTGAAACTCTTCAAGGAAGAAGGAATTCTCCCTACAGAGTGCCTTCACTCAGGCTCTAGCTACAATATCAGTTTTCCAGTCTGCCCTCTGCCTTGCAGGTTTTAGACTTGCCAGCTCCCACAATCTCATAAACAAATTCGTTAAAAGTCACACACACACACACACACACACACACACACACACCCTATTGGCTCTGTTTATCTGGAGAACCCTAATTAATACACTTTCAAAAATCTCTACTGTAACCATCCTTTGCTTTTTGACTGATGCTTCCTCTCCTATAGGCTTTTCCCTGGCCTTGTTCCCTCTGACTCTCCCCAAGCCACCAGAGTTCACCATTTTGGCCACATAAGCTTTTGTGAGAGAGAAATAAGACTTGGTATTTTTGGTCTTATAAATTCAGAGGTGGAATAATGAAAGAAACTGATAATAAAACAAAGTATGATAATAAAACAAATGATGTGACTCAAACCAACTTGGCAAATAATCAGCCTTGAGGGAAACAAATTCAGAAGTCAATTTCAAAAAAAAAAAGATGACCTTTACATATAACCACAGTAAACTGAATACACACACACACACACACACACACACACACACACACAACATATATATAACCTTTTGTAATCTTTAAGGTTTTTAAGGAGACAAATAATCTTATATTAGTATAAAATAGCTAAATCTTATTATAGTCTTCCTAAAATATAGACAAATCTGCAGCCCTTAAATAACAGGACTTTTGATCATGTAGAAGGGCAATGACATTGATCTATGGAACACTTTGGAGCTAGTGGGTGGAATGGGGTGACCGGCGGATACAGAGTGGGTGCTTTAGGGAAGGATAAAACTTACAACATCCTAGAAAAAGGAAACTGGGTGAGAAAGGGTACTGAAAGAGAGAAGAGCAGATACCAATAATAATAGTAACAATGATAATGAATAATAACACAACTTTGTTTAATATTTAACCCATCTTCAGAAAAATAAGGAATCCCTGCTTCTTCCTTTTGATACTTTATTGTCTTCTCAATGTAGGATTCTCAATTCAAGCCAGCAATATTAGCGTTTCATTTTTGCTACATTAGAGTTTGTATGCATTTAAACTGAGAACTGAACAAATTTAATAATATTATTCCCATTGAAATATATGTTCAAAGTCATAAATAATCAAAATAAACTCTAGTAACATAATCTACTTGTAATTTTGAGGCCTGCCAATGTTATTAAATGTGTTATCACTCATATTGAAGACAACGCAAACTTTAAGCATTTTGCCAACATTTTTGTTGATCTCTTATGAATCTGGATTCATAAAGACTTTCCAAGATGATTTAATTATTTCAAACCATAAAAAGTTCTGCCAATATTTACCAGTGGGGTTTTAAAATTGAACAGAATTGTCTCAGCTTTGTGATTTTAAAAGTTCAATTGCTATGGGGACACATTTTCAGTTAGTTGATTGATATGAGAACTTTTTGAAGTCTGATAACTTTCCATTTAGACCATGAATTATATCAAATTGCCCCTTTGTAAAGCCAATAATATTATTTTTTCAAAGCAAGAAAACATCTGGAAAAATTTTAAGTTTTTTGCATACACATAATCAACTATAATAAATTACTATTTACTGAATATCTATTCAACAGGAGGGAGCAAATACTAATTAAACAAAACCTGAGAAGGGTAGAATAGAGAACCTTTATTTAAAAGCTAAGGTAGGGGCGCCTGGGTGGTGCAGTCGGTTAAGCGTCCGACTTCAGCCAGGTCACGATCTCGCGGTCCGTGAGTTCGAGCCCCGCGTCGGGCTCTGGGCTGATGGCTCAGAGCCTGGAGCCTGTTTCCCATTCTGTGTCTCCCTCTCTCTCTGCCCCTCCCCCGTTCATGCTCTGTCTCTCTCTGTCCCAAAAATAAATAAACGTTGAAAGTCCCCTCTCTGTAAAGAGAGCTTTAAAAAAAAAAAAAAAAAAAAAAAAGCTAAGGTAGTATAAAATAAGAAAGCTTTAGGAGTCAGCAAGTCCTCAAGAATCTGAGAATTTAGCATGTTATCTAAATTTAGTCCTCTTATTATCACTTTCTCACTTTTATATTATTTAATAATTCCATTACCATTAAATTAATAGTTCCATTTATAGCTAATAAGGCATGTAATCACTACCTATTTTAGCCTCATCCTAGAAAATATCATCCTTGAAATCAGATTCAATGTGTTATTTGTACTTTTGAATATGTATTTGCCAGTTTGCTTTTTTTAAGTTTATTTACTTATTTTGAGAGACAGAGAGAGAGAGGAAAAGAGAGAGACAGCTCAGGGGTGGGGCAGAGAGAGAGAGGGAGAAAGAGAATCCCAAACAGGCGTCACAACAGAGCACTACACGGGTAGTGCACCGAGCACTACACGGGTGTTGATCCGATGAACCATGAGATCATGACCTGAGCCAAAAATCAAGAACTAGGGGCTCAACCAACTGAGCCAGCTAGGCACCCCTGCCTGATCATTTTTATCTACCACTTAAAATCATCTTAATTACCTAGTGTTGTATACATGCCACACGTTGTGAGAAACGGTTTGATAGGAATCCTGTCTGAAAAAAACTCAAGAAGGTACCATCAAGCCTCCAGAATGTAGTGTCTCATTGCTTAGCATGGAAACTTGTTCCACTGGAGAACCCTAGTTTTTCAAAAGCTCTTCCTTAAACTGAACTAAAATCTGTTTCCTCATGATGCCACATGAAAACTGTAGATAGATACAAATTGGGTTGTGTCTACCCTATTTGAAAATTATACTAGGAATAAAGTGACCAGGAATAGCTAGAGATTAAAGTGACTTCTGCCTTAGAAAAATTTTATTACTAATTACCATGTGAATATTAATTTTCAATAGGTTCATACTTATTTAGAGTGATTATAGCTTTTTTTTTAGTTTTTTCAACTTATATGCTTAATCAGATAGTGTAGAATTTTTTTCAGCATGTGTTGTCAAGCTTACCAATTCTTCTCTTTCTTAAAATGGAAAAACCTAAAAAAAACTTGCCCACCTGCAACTGGGTTGTTTACAATTCTCTGTAATTTCACAAAATTATCTAGTTTTATTTTATATTTCTCCTTATTCTACAATTTCATGTCAAATACTCTTGGTATTTTCAGATATAAGGTAAAAAGACTCAATGTCATTTATAGACGCACTCCTGCCTTACCTTAATCTAACATTGAGGTTTTTCAGTCTAGGTTACCTGGAAAACAGGAAAACCATTAGAAGAAATAAAAACAAAAATCATCTAGAGACAAGTAAAAATAGTAAAATCAAAAGATTATATTTATTTAAATTTTCCTGGCTGAGAACATTGATAAGTCTTGCTAAATATTCTATGGGGCACCTGGGTGGCTCAGTGGGTTAAGAGGCTGACTTCGGCTCAGGTCATGATTTCACGGTCCGTGAGTTCGAGCCCCGCGTTGGGCTCTGTGCTGACAGCTCAGAGCCTGAAGCCTGTTTCAGATTCTGTGTCTCCCTCTCTCTGACCCTCCCCCGTTCATGCTCTGTCTCTCTGTCTCAAAAATAAATAAACGTTAAAAAAATTTTTTTTAATATTCTAAAACTACATTGATAACCAAGACTTTTTTTTAATGTTTATTTATTTTTGAGAGAGAGAGAGAGAGAGAGACAGAGCTTGAGTGGGAGAGGGGCAGAGAGACAGGGAGAAACAGAATCTGAAGCAGGCTCCAGGTTCTGAGATGTTAGCACAGAGCCATATGCGGGGCTTGAGGTCACAGATTGTGAAATCATGACCTGAGCTGAAGTTGGAAGCTTAACCAACTGAGCCACCCAACTGAGCCCCGATGACCAAAACTTTTAAACACATCTTATGTTGCCGTGATTCTCTGCAGGTTTTGCCATATAATGAACCTCAATGCATCAATATGTGTATGTGTACATTATATATAACTTTCCTTGGATAGAAAAACTATGTGTACGTATTTCTTTACATCCATGAGTAATTGTAACTCTTTCCAATTAAACTTTCCTAGCTTAGTCAATATTCATTCAACCAATCAACAGATGTGGAAATTTGACTTAGTAAGATTACAGATGTGAAGGATAATGTTTTGATCAAATCTCCTTGTTATAACACTGTTGACTAAATCAGAATTACACTCAAAATTACTTTTATTAAAAATTATGTTAATTCATCCTAGAAAAATCTCTGATTTTATATTTATAAAGTTTATAGTCTCATTGGCTTTTAATAGTTAAGATGACTTTCAGGAAAATAAGGGTTCACAAATCTCAGATAAGTTATGTAGCAGTTTTTACCCTAATATTGTATAATTATTATTTCCTGGTCAAATAAACATAGGAAAAATATCACTCTTGCTTAGTGAGTAGGCTATTAAAGAGTAAAAGCTTTCTACCAGTGTCTCCTTCAGGAAACTACAATTTGTGAATTGACAGTGTATGTCAATGTGTGTGTGTGGCGGTGGGGGGGGGAGGGGAGGTTGTAAGACATGTTCTCATCACAGAGCTTTACCTACGCTAGGAGATTTTACTTCCCTTACTTTCCAGAGAAAAGAGAAGACTTTAGGAGTAAATTTTTTGAAGGGCTCATATTACTAGTATACAATATGCTCACATTCTTAACTTCTTGGTTTCTGATTTATTTTTCCCAAGTCTCTTTCCTATGTAGTTTGAATTCCATTTTCTTTCTCTGCATCTAGGATTTAATCATTCTCCTCTTTCCTTAGTTTAATTCATATAATTAAAAACACAAACAAAAAGAAAAATAAAGGAAGGCAAACATTGAGAACACTTTATCTCTTATTTTTTATTTCCTTTCTTCCATCCTGTCATGTTATGAGTTTCTCAAGGGCTTAAGAGCGTACAGGTGATTGATAGTTGTGTGTTTAATGAACAAAAAAGTGCTTTCCCTTAAGGTATCTTTTATCTTAGTAATTTCCTACAGAAGAGTTTAGAATAAGTTAAGCATACTTATATGGCTAAATGTCATATACAAAATAACTTCTGTAAAATCTTGATAAATATATTATTAAAATATTAAAACAAATGTAAACAACTAGAAACAAAAATTGTAAATCTGAAGAAAACATTTTATCATTTTACCCTACACTATTGTCTTTTAACAGTGATAAGACTTTATCAGTATTCAGTTATTCATGTATCCCTGTTTCTTGAAATAATTAAGAGTAGAAAAGAATAAGTTAAATTTAAAATATTTACATCCATGGAACTTAGAGAAAAATATCTTTCCTGTTGAAATGAAATTGTTTATGTAAGCAAGAAATCACAATATTGCAGAATTATATGAATTATATTTAAAACATTGCATACTTAGCATGATATATTTCCAAATGCAAATGTCACATAATTTTACTGATATATCATTACTATAAAATAAAATAACACAAAAGTAAGAAGTTCAGTTTGACAATTTTTGCCAATTTTGCATAGCAATCAAACCACCATTCAAACTGATATACAAAAATCTCCATCACTCTAGTAAGTTTCCTCATGTATTTTTCCAATAAATTCCCTCTCCCTGTCTCCAAATTGAATTCTTTTATTTCTAATGCTATAGATAGATTTTGGCTGTTCTTAAACTTTATATGTAAAGTTACATAATATGTAAATTTTTTGTATGTCTGGTTACTTCCACTCAACATTAAAAGTTTGAGATTCTATGTGGTTACTATCGCATGCGTTGGTAGTTTGTCACTATTATTTTGTTACTGCTGAGTAGTATTCCATTGTGTGATTATGCCACAATATTTTTATTTTTTCTTTTGATAGACATATCAGTTGTTTCCAGTTTGGGCTATTATGAATAAGGTTGCTATTAAGATTCTTGTAGAAATCTTATTGTGGGCGTATGTTTATAATAGTGGTGGTACTGATGAACTTCTAGTAATAAATCCCTCATTCATAGAGTAGATATAAGTTTAACTTAATTAAAAGCTGCCAAATATTTTTCTGAAGAGGTTTTAGCAATTTACCTACCCACCAACACTACATGAGAGTTCCAGGTGCTTTGCATCTATACCCACATTATTATTGTCAATATTTATTTTAAGAATTTTAGCCACTCTGCTAGGTATAAGGTAGTATATGTTTAATATTTTAACTTGGCTTTCCCTGAAAAACAATAGTGCTGATGCCTTTCCATTGTGAGTTGTGCTACTTTTCATTTTCCTATTTATTTTTATCATTTTACTTATTGTGAGTTTCCTCCCACCCCCAAATTTAATACTGTCATTTTATTATGTTCTTTTTCGCATTATTTCTAATAGAAAGTTAGCAATATTCATGTCTTTCCTTCCCTGGTATGATTTTTTTTTCTTGGAACCAGTTAATATTTGCCCTTTTCTGTAGTTTGCACTAGTGAGAGTATAATAAACCTGGGTATATTTTCTCTTTACAACCCTGATTGAAATTCATTGAGTTTACTGAATCTGTTTTTATCCTTTATCAAATTGGAAAGTTCTTAGCCATTTTCTTTTCAATAATTTCTTTATCTTTCTTCTCTTCTTTTGGGACTTAAATTATAGAATATTAAACTGTTTGAAAATATCTTAAGTATCTCAGACTCTCTCGTTTGCCTTTATAATTATTTTTCCTATTTTTCTAATTACATATTTTTCATTTCCTCTCTTCAAGCTCACTCATCTTTTCTTCAGCTAGGTCTTGTCAGAATTTAAGTCTATCAAATGATTTCTATTCATCTGATATATTTTTCATTTCTCACATTCCATTCAAAGTTCATTTTTGGTGTTCATATCTCTGCTGAAAGTTCACATCTCTTAACACATTTTTTCCACTTTTTCAAATGCATTATTTGATTATTTACTTACACAAAATTATTTGGAAGTCCATGTTTGATAATTCTAATATTTGGACCATCTCTAAGACTGCTTCTATTGACCATTTCCCCTTCTAAACTTGGGTCATATTTTCTTGTTTTTTTGGGGGGGGAGGTGGTTGTATCTTATATTTGATTTTCTGCTGAAAGTTTTATATAGAATAATAATAGAGACTTAAGTAAATAATGTTTTTGTTAAAATTTTTTTTAATGATTATTTATTTCTGAGACAGAGAGAGACAGACCATGAGTGGGGGAGGGGCAGAGAGAGAGGGAGACATAGAATCCAAAGGAGGCTACAGGCTCTAAGCTGTTAGCACAGAGCCCACATGGGGCTCGAACTCACAAACCATGAGTTCATGACCTGAACCCAAGTCGGACGCTTAACCGACTGAGCCACCCAGGCGCCCCATAAGTAAATAATGTTAACGTCAAGAAAAGGGTGTATATCTTTCCTCTTATCCCAAAACAGTGAGTCCAAGTCAATCTAACCTATATTTATTCTGGCTCCAAGTTTTGTACACCCTTAAGATGGTTCAGATTACAACTGCTCTAAAAAATTTTTATGTAGAACTAGGAGTAGAGATCTGAACCCTGGGAAGATTCCAAAAATCTTCCTGTTCTACAGTTAATTCAAATATGTGGAAAATCTCGTAGTTCTTTGCAGTTTCATTGCCAGGAGTTTAGCTTTCTGTTGAAGTCTTTAATCTGTAGTTCTACCCTGTGTTTTCTGAGTCTGAGTAAATCTCTTCCAGTTCAGTTGCCATTTCCTAGCTTCTGTAGGAGTTGAGTCTTGTATGTGTGGAGTTCTCTCCCACTGTTTTATTGAGATATAATTGACATATCGTATTGTTTGAGTTTTAGGTATAAACATTCTTTAGAAGCACGTTTCTCAGTTTTCTTGCCATCTCCTCAGTATTTTGTAGGTGAAAACCCAGGGTGCCTAAGGTCTTCTTTATGCTCTCTTACCTTGACTGACCAGAGCCTTTCTATAGCTGAAGACCTAGAGGGCTGTCAACCAATTTCTCTCAATACTCCTGCTTCCTTCACCACCACCACATAAATGAAGAATAACAAGTAAGCAGGGCATGTAGATGCTATTTTTTTTCTTTTGTAGAATGCGCTGGATTCCATCATACCACACCAGCCCACAGAGCACTTTTAAATATTTGTTAAAATCCAACTAATGTCTCTTCATCCACTTCTCTTGTGGATTTCTCTTCCTGAATAGTTCTACCAAGGATGGAAAGAGTTGTGAGTCTGTTCTCTCCTGAGTAGAACCTGAGACTTTCTGGAATGTATTTGTCTTTGTGTGTGTGTGTATGTGTGTGTGTGTGTGTGAGAGAGAGAGAGAGAGAGAGACCGAGAGAGAGCAACTTTAAAAGGAGTTTTGCAAAACCATGTTATTTTAGCTTGTTCAGGTTATTTTGGGTTTTAGTGTGAGAATAACTATCTCATGTAACTTCCTTATGCTTCTCAAAGCTTACTGATGAAAAATACTTTATCTAAAAGATATACATTACTATTAACCAAATAAGTAGAATGGAAAAAATATACAGAAATTATATACCACTCTGTGTTTATGTAGGTGAATACATAAACAAAGAGAGATATGTAGAAAAAACTGTAAGAGAGAGAGAGAACTTTATCTTTGACATTTATTCCACTTATCCTCTTGCAGATATCAATGTTTTTATCAACACATCTATTAAAGTATTGATATACACATAATTAAAAATAGAATGCTAAGAGTACTGAGATGATATTGGCTAAATATAGAATATCCACAAATACTCCTGGCATAGTTATAAGTTGTTTGCATTTATTATTATATTTAAATCTTATAAAATTATATGAGATATGTATAGTTGTTATTTTGATTTTACAAGTGTGAAAACAGGCAATTGGAAAGGCAAGATTTAAACATGTCTGATTTTATTACTGAGCTTTCCCTTAAGTTGACTGTGGCATTTCCTTCAACTCTAAAAAATAATTCCTTAAGGTAAGATAAAGATAATTTAAGATAGGTATACTTTATAGAATAATAAAAATGGGCTTGTCTAAATATAATTTAGACATGAGCAGAATTGTTCTTGGTAATGTTTTTTAGAAAAGTCATACATTAGATTTAGTTAATTAAGCATGGTCATGGTCATACAACATAATTTAGTAAGCCTATTCCATTAAATGATTATGCATGTATGTCTAGTTTGTCCCACTTTCCCACAGGTTTATTTTCCACATCAAAGAATTATATTGAGCCAACAAAATATATTTCTCTTACCAGAACACTGACATTATTGTCAATTAATAAGATTAGTAAAAATCTTTTTATACTTTAAACATGTTGTGTTTTTTAAAGATACACGCAAAGAATAGAATTTCTGGTAAAGTATCTTAGTCATTATGCGAATTAAACTTCAGCTAGGAAAGTCAATTGCCTTTTATAATGTTCTATATATGTATGCAGGTGTATCATAGACAAAATAACAGTGAGATTTGAAGCAAAATAATAACCTTGATGATAAAGTCTAATGAGAAAATCATGGTGAGAAAAATATATTAATCAGAAATGTTCCGTTTTTAATAATATGCTATGCTGTAAACCAAATTTATATTTTCTTTTTTTACCAGTTCACTTAGATCAGTGTTTCTCAAACTTTTGCAACTGAGGTCAACTTACTGTTCTTCAACATGAGATTGGAGCTCAATCCTATTGTAGGTAAATTTTGGTGATAGAAGAATAGTTCCAAACTAAAATGGATAAAATATGTCCTGTTAATATGATAACATTAATTAAACCAATAATTTAGTATGTTAAGGAAGAATTCTATAGTTTACCCAATGAACTCTAAGGGATCTTTTTGAGACTTGGTAATTGACATATTGAACTTTTGTTCAGATTCTTTATCCAGTTTCTTTTCTATGTAATTATTTCTCTATAATTATTGAAAAGTTCCAAATCACAGCTATAGGTTGGGGAATGGCAGCAAGTCCTTGGTGACTTCAGCATATGAATATAATATTTGGCATGGACTCAAAAATAAGGAAATGTTTATCCCTAAAAATATTTAATAATCATATGTATTATGCTATCATGATGTATTTATCAGATTTAAACTTTTAAATGTTGAGTATTTCAATTTGCAAGCCAGAGCCTAATAAGACTTGAATCAATCTTTATTTATGTGTAAACAGTGAAAAGAGTGTTCTGTACATTTAGATCTTTTTTTAAAAATGCACCTAATAATGCATCACCAATGTATAGTCTAAAAAAAGAAGAATGAGTCAAGTTTTTAGTTCTCAAATTGTTCCTATCAGAGTTAATGCTTTAAACAACTGAATTTTTATCCTCAATGTGAAACCAAATGATTTTTATCTGGGAAACTATAGGTTCTCACTACACAAAATATTAAATATATCCTTGATCATGCAATGTGGTAGATCACATTAAATAACTGGAACTGATTTTTTGTGTGTATTATCAATGCCATCAATAAATATGTTGTGTCTTCTCTTAGTACCAAAATGCATGGGAACACTTTTCCCTTGGCAGTCAGGGTAATGATTTGGTACTGTTGATACAACTCTACTATTAAATAAATGATTTTTTCATAAACTCATTTTTTTTCCTGCAAAACAGTGCCATATTAGTAGGTTGAATGATGCCTCTTTAGTTTTGAGCTATTGCCGGCCATCAGTGACAATACGTATCAATTTTGTACTGGAAAACATTGCATGATTATCCAATAAAACATAAACACAAAACAATAATTTTAACAACAATCTCTGTACTTTGTTCTCAACTGGTGTGAAACCTTAATGAGTATTAACAACATTGTGTAATATATAGATAAATAGGACAGAAACTGTGAATACATAGCTCATCTAATATACGTAATTTTAAAGATATACATTGTTTTCTCTTTTTATAATATTTTAGTTACTTATGTAGAACTATTTGTTTTGCATATTTCCTTTTCTCAGAACATGCAAATTTATATTCTGTATTTCCTGAGTTCAGTTTACTATTTGTATATTTTTCCATGTAATATTTAAAAAATATGATGATTAATATTATCATTTCAGCATATTTTATATTTTAATGAATAATTTTAAAGTGATCTATTTATTTACTGGATTGAAACTACAAAATAATATTTTTAAAAGCTCAAAAATTTAAGAAATGGAGGCGCCTGGGTGGCTCAGTCAGTTGAGCATCCGACTTCAGCTCAGGTCATGATCTCACAGTCTGTGAGTTTGAGCCCCACATCCAGCTCTGTGCTGACAGCTCAGAGCCTGGAGTTTACTTTGGATTCTGTGTGTGTGTCTCTCTCTCTCTGCCCCTCCCCTGCTCATGCTCTGTCTCTCTCTGTCTCAAAAATAAATAAAAACATTAAAAACAATTAAGAAATGAAAATAATGGTAATGATAGATAACATCAACTTAAATAGCCTTTTAATTGAATGCTAACCAGGACAAAATGGCCACTATATAATTTGTATTGCCACATAAAACTTCTAAAAATGAATAACTAAGCATGTAGTAAAATTTCTATGAAAATCATTAATGTATCAAATTTGTGCAAGAAATACAAAAAGGTAGTATTTTTTTCTTAACTGATGTATATCTAAGTCAAGGTTTCGTCAGTAAGCTAGGATAACATGATTATTATTGTTATTGTAACAACGAATTATTACTGAGAATTACCTACACATTTTATACTTTCTTCAAGTTCTCCAAATACTCTCTACAACTTAATAAAAGCTACCATTAACTAATGTTTGAGATTTATTTCCATTTTTATTGTAAATATTATAAGCATTTTTGTTTAATATTTTCAAAATTGGCTTGGCCATAATACTTTCCTTCATGCTTTAGTTGTATTAAATGCAAGAGTCCATCAGAGTCTGTTCTGCTATATTACCAGTAGTGGAAATTGACAATATGCAAAAGCTTGTGTCACCAGTTTAAAATGTGTATCTTATTACGCTAAAATATTTCAGATATATAGAATACAAAATTTTAATATGCTTCACACTTTAGAAAATTGTAATGATGTGGAATGATCTAGATACATTGGAAATGCATAACCCTAAAACACATAAATATGCTTCAATGAAACTTCTCTCATGTACATTTTCCACAAAGTTTACACTTAGTTTGTTTTTAAGATTACTCTCTCATATACAACTGTATGGAAACAGACATTTGTATAATGGTAGGCATTAAGCCATAAATCTTCCAGGCATAAACTTATTTTTCCTAAAATTCAATTCAGTAAATTGTCCTGAGTGAATAACATGAGCAAGGCTCAGTGTTAGGACATTCCCTACTCTTATGGCTTTTATGGTATTATAGCCTCTATGGCGGCTTTCTCCCTACCTGAACAAATAGAGGACCAGGAGACATGCTTCACTCTTAAGGAAAGGTGCTTGATACATCACAATGAGTTTGGTTTCCATAAAAGCATTTTGCCTAAGAAAAGTAAAGCAAAGTTCTTCCCATAACTCTCCACATAAATGAAATAGTAAAGTGAATAAAAGGTGCATCGTTTTAAAACTTTGAAATCTGGTGTGAAAGCTAAAATGTGGGCTGAAAGCTACTTGCTTTTCTGCATTTCTTTTGTAAAGTTAATAAAGTAAATTTTCCCCCGAAGACACAAAAGAAACCCAGAATCCTATTATTTCTATAATTCAATAATCACATGCACTTGAAAAGTGAGGACATAGTTGTAAATGCTCTCAGTTATCATTATTTTGAGTTAGCAATTTACTTTATAGTTTTGTATGTTTGGCATAGATTGTAGAAACAAAAGCATATATTCTTATCCCCATCTAGAAATATGATAACAATGTGGAATATTGGTTTAGCTCCCTGTACATAGTAAATCGGTTAAACACCAAGAATAAGTCATAGTTAATTGTACTCGAGATATACTTGTTGAAGCAATTGAGTTAAAATTGTACTGACATTTTTTCAGTATGTGTGGTTGAAGTTCATGGACTAACATCTAATAATAATTCTGCCCTTTCTTTGATTATAAGGTGAATTTCCAGCAAAACAAAATCCTATCTATAATGATTAAGGGACAATATCATTAGGTAACTTTGCCCCATTGCACTCCCACATAAGAGAAACAGAGGAACTATTCTCTTTTTTTACTTTCCACTCTAGCCAGATTCTCTTTGTATGATTTAGCATTACTAGACACCTATTTTTAAATTGTAGATCTCCCCATTTGACCTCAAAGTTCAAATACTACTTTGTTCCTGTTTTTAATTTAACTCATTATTTTTTGACATATTTTTTCTGCTCTGTCGGAGGTTGCCTTGACACTTTTTTTTCCTGCTTTGTTCAATTAGCTCAGAGCAGTCAATTTCCCAGTCATTCTTCCTATTCTGTAAGGGACTCTGGAAGATACTTGGATTAAGAACATTCATGTCTTTTATAATGGTGATTTCTTGCGCTGTATAGTATCAGTGTAAGTTTATGAGTGTTGTCATCCATTTAAAGCTATAAAATAGGTCCCTTTGAAAGATTTCTTTCTACTGCAATTGATGTTTCTCAGAAAGTACATTGAATGGATCTTTAAGGGAATTAGAACATTTGAGGTAGCAATGGCTTTTTCTTGTTGTGAAAGGGGATGATCCAGTATTGCCTCTATAAAACGTTCAGGGATTAAGTTTCTGTACAATTTCTGCTCTTCATTTTTTATTTTTATACTAAAAGAGTCTTCTTGTTATTTCTCCCATACAAGGGGAGAAAAATAAAATGATTTGCCAAGTTGACAAAACTATCTCAGCATTCAGTTAGTGAGTTGGCTCCATTGTCAGAGGATTGCAGCAGGGAAGGCAGACGGGCTGAAATCGTAACAGAATTAAAAAACATGTTGTTGCTTGAAGCACTGTGATGTTAATTTACTACTCAATAAATACAACAAGTTTCCACTGAGGCTTGCAAGCCTAGAGAGAGAAGCAATATGAAGGTACCTATGTGAACAGTTGCTTAGCTAATTATGAACAATGGCTGATTAGAGATGTGCAGGGTGATTCTTCTACCAAAGTTTTATTCCCCACACTTGTACCTCTGAGTCAAAATGTTGTTAGTGGTATAAAAACCCAATGATTTACAAGATAACTTCTGAATGTATAATATCCTCAAAATATGATTAGTGCCTATTAAAATGATAAATATATTACAATTTGACAGACGGGACTTTAATAAGCTGGGCTCTCATAGGATTTCTGATAGTCTGCTGTTTGTAGCTATGGATAAGACAAATCTCATGACACATTTCTCTTCCTAGAACTCTCCAGTGGCTTCATATGGCAACTGGAATAAATATAACAACTTACATTCTGTTTGGCAAGCTACTATGCATTTTGACTGATGCCTACATCTCTGATCTCTTTTCTTTCCTCTCTCCCCCTCAATCATTACATGTCCTTACCACTGGTCTTTATTGTGTCCCTTCAACATGCTTAGGTCTTTTACCCTGTGATTTCTTCATCTTGGATTGTTCCTCTACAACAGTTTCCCAAACTTGGCTTCTTCTTCCAGGTCTCCAGAGAGGCCTTCTGGAGACCATGATGACTAAAGCAACTCTTTTATATACTTCTTTCCCCATGTTAATTTTTTGTTACATTGCCCAGCTCTTTTATTTTATAGCGCATAGCAATATCTAAACTTTCATTTGTTAACATTTTGATTTTTGGTATTCCCTTTACTGGAATGTAAGCTCTAAAACCTGGGGTTCTATCTTGTTATATAGTAGTCAGGCAAAAATATTTGTTCACATGTGATGAAAAATAAAGCCACCCCTAATTAATGTATTAATTTATGTAATTATGAAAAGTCTTATATATACTTATGAAAATATCCACTATCAAAACTATTATTAAGTTGGAGAGAAGGAACATAGATAAGAATGCCAGCATAAATTTCATAAAAGTACTTCTAATCTCTTATTTAATCTATTAGATAATATGTTTAAAACACTAGTATAATAATCTTAACTCTTAAATGTACTTTTGCATTTCCTTTTTTAAAATTGTGTTACAAGTGACAAAATGAAAAGTGGTTTTGTTTGACAGTTTTTTGCAAGAGCTAGACATTTTATGTCTCAAAAATCAAATGTATTTGAATTTGAAATAAGTGCTTCTCATCACATTTAAAAGAAAAAAAAGGAATTGGAAAATGGGTACTTAATGACAATAATAACAAATACAAATGCATCTGCTGAGCAATGTGATAGGTACTCACTATTCGACATTCTTGGCACATATAAATTGAATTAATCATTACAGCAGTTATGAGATCAGTGTTCTGCTTCCTACTCCACAGTCTAGGAAACTGAGACATGTGAAATAACATCCATTTGTAGAGGTAGTAAGTGTTAGAATTGGAATTTGAAGCTATACAGGCTTGCCTCAGAGCGTAAAAACCTGAATGAGAATAAGAAAGAGAGAGAGAGAGAGAGAGAGAGAGAGAAAGCATTCCCCATTTCCCTTCTAGGAGAAAAATACTAAAAAACAAAAAACCCTCTGCATAATTTACAGGCACTTAAATCCTAAAATCTCTATCTGTTTAATCAAAGTGCATAATATTTGCAATCAAGTAAAAAGCAAAACAGCTTCCTTCTGAAAAGTAGAATTTAAACTTATAACCATACCCAGCTTCTCCTCTATTGATGGTATATTTGGCAAGCAGGTAAGATAGTTTTCCTTTCTATAAGCCTTGTGAGTCTTTGCCACTTGTTGCACTTATGTTTATTTAGATAAAACTGCTAAGTTAGAATCCTACATAAACAAATAATAGATGAATATCTATAATTAATAAATCACTGATGGGTCATGCACTTTTTGCCACCTCATCAATTGTATAGCAAATAGAATTCAAATGCATATTTCCTCTGAATATTTTCCCTGTCATGGGACTGAGAATTAAGTTTATCAATATAATTTTCTCTTCATGTAATCATTAAAGATTTTATTTTACAGTATGTATTTCTTAATCCATAATTTACATGTCCACATAACCACATAAAACATGGTGTGTGTGTGTGTGTGTGTGTGTGTGTGTGTGAGTATGTATGTGTCTATTTCCTGTCCCCACAGGTCTGTGAAAGCCACAATATATACATTAGTAAATAGGAATGTAACCACATCACAAGTAATTTCCATTCTCCTATAATTCACTATGCCCTATGTTTATTAAATTTATTTAAATTTATTTAATAGAAGTTTCTCATCGATCTCTTAATATGACTCCTACTTTCTTAAGAAACTGCCTAAAAAGACAAGACCCTACTCTATGTTAATTTCTTTAAATTAAGCATAAAAGTTCATGTGTTAAATGAATAGTGATGACATTACTTCTGTTAAAAAATTAACAGAAGGAGAATAAATTACAGATAAATGTGTAAATATCTGAATATCAAGAAAGGAGAATATAAAAGTTTGCCAAAAGCACATAATTTGGGTATTAATTGTAATAGACATAGACTAATAAAAATCAGATATATTTTGTTTTCCTTATTTATTATTCTTTATATTTATATTCCTAGGTATCCTACTGGCTGGTATATTTAACATCATGAGTATAACTGTATTCTATAGATCATATCTCCATTAAGGCCAACTAATTTGAAAATATGAGCTTTGGCTTGTCTTACATGCCTAATCAGTCAATAGAACTTACCTTTCTGTTCAACTTTAAGTGGGAAGAGAGGGGGCAAGTAGGGAGGCAATAAAGTCCAAGAACAGGGGTTTCTTTCGGCTCTGTTGGTAACAATGTCTGAACACCTGCTAGTATAAAATCTCAGCACTGATCCCAATAACAGTGGATTTATACTCCAGTCTGAACAAATCTGACAAGTCAAGGTAAAAATAACAACATGGAATCAAGACAAGTAATGATTTTTAAAATTGTATAATCATTTTGAAAAAAAATGATTATCTTAGTCTTTCTTAGGTTTGTTTCTTAGAAGCTGAGCTGGAGCCAGGACTTCTAACATGTGATATATTCAGAGAATGTGCTCCAGGAAAGGAATTATTCCTATAAGGAATAAGGGAAGCAATATAGTGAAGAAGAAAGAGCTGAGCAACACTGTGGACCCATAGAAGGCCTATTCTTGTTCTGAGCCAAAGAAGGGGATGCTTTTCGAGCCAAGATCACTCCAAGAAGTGTCCTGATTTTCCTCTTTGGACCATTCCACCTTAGAAAGGCAAAGTGATCCCTGTAAGGCAGCTCCCTTAAGCCTAGTAGCCCTGACCAGCACCATCAGCATCTTGAGGAACTTGTTAGAAATGTAAATTCTCATTCCTCACTCCAGATCTGGGAATGGAATGGGACTCAGTAATCTGTGTTTTGCATCCCTTCCAGAATATTCTGATACGCCCTAAAGGTTGAGAACCTGTGGCCTGAATGAATTCCTTGGTAATTTTGCAGGAAAAAGAAAGCTATTTTGGACCAGTAGTAGCTGAACTCACAGCAGCGATGGGATGGATTTACTTATCTGGTGAAAGGGATCTACATGAGGTACTAGGAACATCCACTAAACTTTCTTCATACTGTCATCCATTTTTTTTATTATTACAGGCAAGGGATATTTGGGGAAGTAAGGATGAAGGCAAGAAAATAGAGCTTTCAGAGTAAGAATTATATCATCAATAAGTTATATCAACTATATGACATCTGTATCAGTCATTATTTATTACCCTGTTGTCTTTCTAAAAAAATTTTAAAATATTTAACTGTTGAATTAGCCACTGGAGGAAACACATACAACATTCAGTGATCACAGTGAAACATCCTGAAATTGAGAAGGAATAAATAATTAAAAACCAATTTTAGAGATAGATAAAGATCAACAGAAAGGCAGTCTCCAGCCAAGACTATACTTTATACATGCATGCCCACACTAGGCATCATACAATTGTAACAATTTATGACCTTATATAATGGGCTTAAAGATCATAACTTTTAAACGGGCCATATTCTCCTTGAAACCAATACATAATTTTTTTTTTTTTTTTACTAGCTGAAGGAAGAAAAGAGACAGAGAGACAGAGAGACAGAGAGAGAGGAGAAATGAGTTTATCCTAGCCAGTAAATTTCCTTACACAATAAGCAGGATGGACCTATTACCTTGTTAATTTTCTTGAGTGCTACAATATAATTAGTGGCCAGTAATAAAACTTAAAAAATTGGATATTGTTCTGGAAGATTTAAGATACAGCAAAACAAAGCAAAGAAATGTGTGTTTTCTCATTCTGAAGCATCTTCATACATGTTTCCTGCTCATCTCAGGTAATTACCTTTTCCCCCCATACCACTGTCATTTGTTAATTCCAATAGTTATCTAATTCAGGTCTGTCTTCTAGCAATAGTTCCACATGGAAGACATATCTAACCTTCCAGACAAAGACAAATCTTTTAATGCATGTGCCCATTGCGCTATGGATCACTCATCTGCTACATATTTTTCTGCTGGAATTTTAAAATCCATTTGTATGAATATTTTATTAACCATGTTGTCTACTAGACTCTGAGCTCCCGATTGATAAATATGATTCTTTTTTGGTCCATTATTGTATCTCTAGCATGGTCAGACTTAAGTTTATATATAATGAATATGAAATTAAAGGTAAAAAATGAATAAACATTTCAAATATTAAAAAGGTGACACATAATAGAACACCACATACACACACAAAGTCTAGGCAAACTTTTGACCCTATGTATTTAAAATCATGTTTATCTGCTACTGCCCACATGCATACAGTGCCATCAAATATGTTCAAATGAATATATTGCCCCTGATGCTACATTTTTGTAGCATGAATTGTGGATAGTTGATGCAGGTAGGGAGGAGTTTTCTTGGAAGTGATTCCTGTACAAGGACAGCTGGCAAGAACTTAACTGTGTATGGAAAGGACAGTGAATCACTTCAACTTCTGCTGTAGTTAGATCCCAATATATATCCGACCAAGCCAATGCCATCCATCAGGAGAAGTATGATAGAAAATTACAGTGGGAAAGAGACAGCAGCATTTACTCAGTGGAAATCAGAAAGGAAAAAAAAAACCCACCAGGCTTACCTGAAAATTTTACAAAACTGATATGGCCAAGTGAACCCATTGCTGGACCCCTTCTGAGAGACTGGGATAATGTCTTGGACAGGTGAGGGGCCTCAAGCAGGTTAGAGGCCTACAGATTTAATATTCTTTATCTTCCCGAAAAATCTGCTTATCAACAGCTTCAAGCAAAGTGTCCATTCCCCTGGCTGTCAATAAATATTGGCTAAATAAAAGTCAAATGATCACAGTATCTTTGCCCCATTCCCTTCCTAAAACACCAGTTTAAAAATACAGACAGTGTTTAAACATTAAAATTGAACTGAGAGCAATTAATATTTGCAGACTGTGCTGTTTCCTAATAGAGGTTTTACTAGTAGGTGCTTTTGTAGTCTAATGACTCATGCAAACATAGAGATAGATAAGTCTGGAAAATAAAATATTTATTTCTCCCAAAAAAGTAGTCAAGAATTCCAAGAGACTTTTGCTGTCTCCTTTTGACAAAACAGAAAATGATGTAATTAGTTTTAAAAACAGAATCATGGGGGCATGTGTGTGGCTCAGTCAGTTCAGCATCTGACTTTGGTTCAGGTCATGATCTCACAGTTCGTGAGTTCAAGCCCTATATGGAGCTTTTTGCTATCAGCAATTTGATCAGCAATCAGCCCGCTTCAGATCCTCTGTCTCCCTCTCTCTCTGCCTCTCTCCCATTCATGCCCTTCCTCTCTCTCTTAAAAATAAACACTAAAAAATAAAAATAAAAACAGTTTTTGCCTCATAAAGCTTATTTTATCATTCTGTAAGAATTTCTCATTTATTTCACATGACACATTTCATATTTTTACACTTCTCATATGTTAAAACTTGAAAACCACTCCAATATATCGTTACCTGTTATTTACAAAAACATGAACCCAGCATCCATAAAGACATTCCTATTGCTAATGTTCAAGAACATTTGACCTAGGGTCTATTTTAAAAACTTCCCAAAAACAGACTCATTTAAATCAGGTTTCTGAGGGGGGGGGGGAATAAAGAAAGTAAATTTGGGGAAATGATTTCTCACAGATCTCTCATGTTTGTACACGTATTGTGAGTGCTTTTGTTCCAGACGTTTTTTTTCAAGGATCTTTGTATAGCAAGTAACCTTGGAAGATATAGTGTCTCTCTCCAAAGCAAAGCACAGACATGTTTGGTGTCAATTATAAAAGATTCAGTCTCTGAGAGCAGTGTTCTTCTATGATAATACAACTCACCGGATGTGGAAGTATAGGGTGATCTGGTTTGCACTGTCCTGTGGAAATCAGGCTCTGACCCAAGAGACTCGTGTTCTCTACCAACATCCATGAAACTGTGGCAAGCTAACTTGTTCAGGTGCTTCATAGTTCCTGACAGCAAATAAAAACCAAATTTCAAACAAGGGGATGGTGGATAGGATATATGCCTAAACCTCAACAACCTACTTGTCTTCTGTAATTCGATTTCCATTGAATATAAGGAATAGGGGCCAAATGGTGGATAATCCTGGGCAAGAATATGATGAGTTCTTAAGGATCTGAATGCATTGTTTCTAGAACATTAGGGAGCATCATAGAATCTCATTAGGTCATGAGATTTGCAAAGCCAACTAAGAGTGAAAATAATTTCCAAGATAAAATATATAAACTTTATTGAGAAGACTGCACTGATTCAATGAAGAACTTAAATCAGAAACTAATTGTTTCATCCTCTCTTATGTGTATCTTTCACTTGATCAGAAAAACCTCTGATATTTCATCATAATCACGTTGTTATGAGCTCGAGGGAAAGGGGAAGAAACTATCAGAGACGTTTTACTTGTAGTACTTAACAAGGCCCCAAACTCAATGCATATTAATGCACACAGACACGCACATACACATACATGGACATGTGCACACAGAGAAGATGGAATTAGTCATTATAAACTTCTAGCCAGCCTGTTTGACTTCCCTTGATAATCAAAGTAATCATCTTCATTCTGAAGCAGAAGGTAATGAACAAACGTAAACTTTACCATAAACCCATGGGAACTTCTTACTTATTTTTTTAAATTCCATGTTGCTACCTCCACTCCCACCACCGCGACAACCAGTATACAGGTAAACCAGTACTATTCCACAGCTCAAAGTACAGGCAACAGCTAAAATACTTTTCGATGTGTGCTTGCTGGTTACTGTGGTAACAATATTATCATATGCTCTAACAACAGGCATTTGGGCCTATTTGTCATGACAGACTGATAGTCTTACAGAAATTATTACATCATCTTAGAAACTTATCTTGAGGTAGGAACTCTAAGCCAAGGAGCTGATTTGTCTTCTGACCAGCAGATTCCTGGCCACTCAGTCCATTTCTTGGCTTCATTCTGGCATACACATGCCAGCTTACTATAAAGAAGCCCCTAGGCAGGAAAAGATAAGATACACAGAGTATCTGCTGGTGCCATCATATGCTGGACCCCATCTTTGATAGCAAGTGTATTCTTGACTGAAAAGCATTCTTTCATTAAAAGCAATCGATACCCTTTTTAGGTGGCACGTTGTTTGAGATGGTTACTGCTGCATTTTGCCAAACTGTAAGAGGACAGGAAACCTAGCTTGCTGAGAGGGAAAAGAGCATGTAAAATATTAACAGCTAGGCTTATTCACTTAGCAAACAGACTAAATAAGATGCCTATTCTAGGGTAAAGGAGGTTGTCCATACAAACCATAATAATAAATATAATATGCTTGTCTGTCCTTGACTTCTATACAGATATGTCTCCTCAAGAACACATGGAAGGTAGAAACGTCTCTTTCCTAATTCATTATCTGTAGTCTGGTCATTTTATTATTAATCTCCTACCTTCAGATATACTACTTACTATCACTATAAAGAAAAAGATATGATTATGTTAAGTGAAATAAGTCAGAGAAAGACAGATATCATATGTTTTCACTCATATATGGAACTTGAAAACTTAACACAAGACCATGAGGGAAGGGAAGGGGAAAATAGTTTCAAACAGAGAGGGAGGGGGGCAAACCATAAGAGACTCTTAAATACAGAGAACAAACTGAGGGTTTAAGGGGGTGTGGGCAAGGGAGAAAGGAAAATGGGTGATGGGCACTGAGGAGGGCACTTGTTGGGATGAGCATTGGGTGTTATATGTAAGTGATGAATCACGGGAATCTACCCCTGTAACCAAGAACACACTGTATACACTGTATGTTAGCTAACTTGACAATAAATTATGTTAAAAAATAAATGAAAAGCTTAAAAAAAACAGATGTAAAAAAGAAAAAAAAGAAGATATGAGAGAGTCAAATGAGAAAATGTAAGGAAGTTACTCAGTAATTCTTCTTACCATCTTGATTTTCTGGACATTCCCTTCAGAGACCAAACAAACGATATATTAGATTTCTTTCTTCCTACTTTTATTAGTCAGAAGAAACATCCATGTACATGTCCCCCAAGAAATGCCATAGAGGCCTTTAGACTAAGGAATGTAACTGAGTCTGTATATTCAATAACAGCAAAGTAATATCAATCTTCTCTTTTTTGAACGAATAGTTTGCAATTTGAGGACACTAGGAACTAAATCATTCCCAACTGAGACCTTCATCTTGAGCAGAAATAATTCCATCAGGACATTTACTCTCAATTTGTCACTTGAACTAGAAAAGATTTAAAATCCCTTTCAAATGCTAGGATTGGATGAATCTATACACCCTTTAAGAAATAGCAGATTCTCTGTGACTTAGAACAAGATGAGTTTCCACCTCTTTATAGGCAAGTAACTGTCAATTACCAATGATAATGGGGGGAGGGGAAAGATAGGATAAATAAATCTAAAAAGAAATTAATCAAAAATACTTTGTTGCCAAATAATTTTTGATTCTGTTATTTTAGGTTTTTAGCACATATTTATTTTCCCATTTGTAGTTCCTTAGACCAATATTAAAATCAATTTATATTTTCTGAGCACATTTTCTAAGTTGGATAGATAAAATAGCCTGGTATTTAAGTAGGTGAGCAAAATTCAATAGTTGGTATTTCTCAAAGTAAATTCCATGAAATCTGTACATTTAAATCATTTTGGGGGGCTTAATAAAAATGTAGTCTCAAAGGCATTATCTCAGAAATTCCTACTACCTTCTCTGAAACTGTGGATCCGGAATTTTTATTTTAACACACTATCCAGCTGATTCTTACACTTGCTAAACTTTGGCAACCTGTGTGGTCCCATAATGCACAATGTCATTTACTTCTAAAAATTAGATTGTATCATTGTTAAAATATTAACAAATTTTAGAATTATACTCTGAACATGTCTCAACTAAATTCATTAATTTCCTCTTTCATTTATTCTTTCAACAATGATAGTGTGCCTACCATATATATATATATATATTTTTTTTTTTTTTCAGGATGCAAACTTTAAAGGCTCTTGTACAGAGGACACCTGGTGCTGGAAGCATTAGCTTGGGTTTGAGTCATGCTTCCAGTGTACGGGAAAGCCAAATACAATTTGCATTGATCCTTGTGCGAGTTGGGAATGAATGCAGCATTGCATGACTATCTGGTATTGCCAACTGAACTGTGTCCCCAGCCCCCACAACTTTAAGCCAGGCACATCAGAGTGTGACTTTATTTGGAAGTGAGGCTGCAACAGATGTAATTAGTTAAGATGGGAGCCTACAGGGGTATCTAAGGGCAGGCCTTAGATGTGACTGGGGTCCTTACAGAAAGGGGCAGACACATATACAGAGCACCATGTTAAGATACAGCAGAGCTGGGGTGATGCTTCTCTACAAGCCTCTGAGCGTCAACAATTGCCAGCAAACCCCAGGGAGCGACCAGGAGACACGTGAAACAGACCCTCCCCTGGCAAGGGGCCACCCTGATGACAGCCTGATCTTGGACTTGTGCCTTCAGAACTAAGACAGTGACTTTGTTGTTCTGAACCATTCCGTTTCTGCAACAGCCCTTGTCAACGACCAGGACTCTAAGTCATATAAATAGAGCATGACTTCATGTGAGGTTCTGTTTCCCCGGCTCAGCTCACCCAGACAAACAAAACAGAACAACGTCACTGGGGGCTGAGCCCCCATTCCTGGACTCAATGGAATGGGAAGGGGAACTTAGGGGCCTTTCAAATGATGATGACTGCACACCCACCCCACAACCATTTATCGAGGACCTTGGGGGGTACAAAGAAACGACATTTAGGGGAGGGTGTGCTACAGTTTAAAATGTGGGCTTTGCCTTCAATGAGCCCATGTTCCCTAATAAGCAGACACCATCACAAATAAAAGGGAAAGAGTTCCCCTTGTGCAGGACTGTAAAGCCCCCACCATGGTTTCTGAGCCTGAAAGGGCTGCCTGATCACAGGGGGTTGTTCCATGACAGGACACGGCCTGGTGTGCTTGGCCTTGTGGTCACAGGCCCACAGGTGACACCCTGCTTTCCTGCCTCCCCGCTAGCCCATCAGCACACCGCAAGCTTCTTGCTGTCAAACAGAAGTGCACGTGCCTACAAACTTCAGTATAGGGGAAGTGTGGGTGTCAGACACAGACTTATGGGAGTGTATGTGAAACTGGCTGGTAAGGGACAAACACCCAGGGGGTGACAGTGAAGCACTAGAAATAAGACAGTGAGAAAGATAAGGCCACTGTTTTCCTAGTGCTTACATTCTAATAAAATAACAGAGATATTAATCAATTAATATAGTATCACAATGAATGAGTTCTATAAGGACAGTTACGTTGTAAGGAGATAAATCAAATAGTGTGATTTGACCTTGTCAGGGAGGTCAGGTAATCTTTCCTGTAAAAGTGATGATCAAATTGAAATATGAAGGATATATAATGACTAAATGGACAAAAACTACATGTGGGGATTAGTTAGGCAAAATTCAGATTGTACAATGGCCATGTGTGAGCATTGGGCATAGAGCTTTCCCAAAGAAGAAAAAGCTTACGGTAGTTTGTACAGATAGTAAGGGAAACATTGTAAAATATTAAATTAGAGATGTTGATAGAAGCCACAATATGCTCGCCTTTTTTATTCCATGTTATAAAGTTGAGTTTGTATTCTAAGTGTGATTGGTAGCTATTTTAGATGATTACACAAGGATGGCATTGCCAGATTGTTTTACAAAAATATTTGTAGATGCAGAATAGAAAAAGCTTAGAAGAGAGATTTGAAGAAAAACAAATTTAAAAGTTTGTGTTTGCTGTGCAAAAAAACACCAAAACACTTAATGGCTTAAAAAAATCATCATTTATTTAACCCACTTCTGTGGGTCAGCAATTTACACTGAACTCAGCTGGACTTGCTCACGTGTGTACAGTCACGTGCCAGTCAGCTAGGTGGCTGTACTTCCAGAGGTTAGTTGTCTCTTGATTGCTGCAACAGAGGTGACTGGGCTGTATGTCATTCCATCATCCAATCGGCTAGCTAAGTCTTTGTTACATGGGGTCAATACCAGGGGTGTCAGGAAAATAAAGATAAGCCATTCTATATGTGTATTTTTCAAGTCTCTTTTTGCATAAAATTTGCTGACATTGTAGTACCCAAATTAAATCACATGGGAGAACCCAAGTTAGAATAGGAGAGCACAAAAAATTACATTACAAAGGGGTATCATTAAAAAAAAAAAAAAAACAAAAAAACACTGTGGCCATGTTTGTAATCTACCACAGTAGGATATAGTAAACATGAGGTGATTGTTAAAGTTTGTTAAATTACTTTTAATCAGAAGTACCCAATGGTTTTCCTCCTAGACTTGAGCAATATTTAGAAGAAAAAGTAGACAAAATTTGATATATTAGATAGAGTGAGAGTGAATGACTATTTTTAAAAAGTCTAGATTTATCTTTCGTACAAGTAGAGACTTGACTGTACCACTCAATGAGATGGAAAGATCTAGAAGACCATATCTGAGATTGTAAATGCATGTTGAAATGAGTTGACATTGAAACTTCCAAGATGACATTTTAAATAAGCCTCTGGAGGCTTCATTAAATATGGGTCTGGAGCTCCTAGAAAGATCAGGCTTTCAACAAAAAATTGTGATTCACCAGTAGATAATGTGTAATTGAAGCATTACATGTGCTTGACATCATCTAAATTGATAAAATAGATTGAAAAATAGGAATGCTCAGGCTTCAGGAGTGCCTGGGTAGCTCAGTCAGTTGAGCATCTGACTTCTACTTCAGGTCATGATCTCACGGCTCATGAATATAATCCCCGCGCTAGGCTCTGTGCTGAGAGCTCGGAGCCTGGAGCTTGCTTTGGATTCTGTCTCCTTTCTCTGGGCCTCCCCCACTCGTGCTCTGTCTCTGTCTCTGTCTCTCTCTCTCTCAAAAATAAATAAACATTACAAAAATTAAAAAAAAAAAAGAGGAATGGTCAGACTTCCATCTTGAATAACTTTAATGGCAACTGGGAAAGTAAATGTGAAACAAAGACCAAGAAGCAGTCAGAAAGAATTCAGAGAGTATTTTGTCTTGGGAACCTTCTGAATAGATTACTTCAGAAGGAGAAGTGACCAACATTCTGAAACTGCTGATGAGAGCAAAGAAATGATCAATGAAAATTTCCTATTGGATTTAAGACTTAGAAATTCCTGGTGAGTTTAGTAAATGCTTCTTTGGGTGAATTTATGGGGCAGAAGTTAGACTGGAGAGCATTGAAGAGTAAGGAGCTGAAGAAATAAACACAGTAACTTCCAGAAAATTTCCATAAATAAGTGCGTGCATGCACACGTATGCACACACACACACACCACACACACACAATTTTTATGGTTTTATAGGACCACCATAATGAGAAGAAAGGTTGAAGGATGCAATGAGAAAGTATTGATAAAGGAAGGGACTTAATACAACAACAATATATCATATTAAAAAAACATTTAAATTTACAATGGATTTTCCTATATAAGTGTAATTTCTTCTTCCCCACAAACCTATAAAAAGTTGAGCAGGTAACATCCACTTTTATTTGCTGGTAAAAACCAGACTAATTGCTTTTGCCCAATATCAAAAAGGAGGTAAATTTGGTTTTCTGAGATGACTTCAACCAATCTCAATGATTTTACACAATATTGAGCATATTTTGAAATAACTCTCTTCTAGTCCCAAATCAATTCAATCTCTAACCTAGCATGTCAAATGATTAGAACAATTTTATAGTGTTAAATTAAATCAGCATAAGAGTCCATTCATAATGCCAGTTTTAAAATAAATATTTAGAAAAAAACGAGTAACTAAAGAAAGCAAATCTATTGCAAGAGTTCCATAAAATATGTCTATAACATATATGTGTGTGTATATATATATATATATATATATATATATATAATTTTATATCCTATGTTATATTGTATTTAAGCATTTCATAATTATAGGTGTCTTATTTTATTTGGACCACATAATTAAGGTTGTCGGGATTAGAATGTTATTTTCAGATTAGGAAATTCAAGTTCCACCAGATTATGTACTATTTACATTTACGCAGATACAAATAAGAGTCAGAATTTTAGCAAGACCCTCAGGACCTGAATATAAGTCCGTTCTGTGTTTCTTTTCATGCAACTGTATCATAATATTTTGCTTTGTTCCTGTGTTTTTGTTTATTTTGTTTGATTTCTTCTTCTAATGTAGCCTGCTAGTTCACTATGTTATGATAATAGATTGTTCTAGAAGGTAGCCCTTGCTTCCTTTCCATTCCATCTCTGCCATGTGCCATGTGCACTCCTTCTCTGGAACAATGCCAACAATAGTGACAATGGAAGGAAGCCTTACTTCACTCATACGCTGAACAAACAAAACCCCAAAACACGGTATGCTACAGCTAGTATGTTGATATTTTAAGTCAGTAAAATAGCAAAAAATCAAAGAGGTAATCTTGCTTTAGGTATCAACTTTTCCTGTTCAGACCTAAATAGTGTATAATAGATCATGATTAGGTATATTATTTTATATTTTATAATGACCCAAATTCCCTTACAATCATTTGTTAGAGATAATACTGCTTTTATTGTCCTTACTATGAAAATTGCATTTATTCCCAGACCAGAGGAACACTGTTAATCCGTGGGAACCATTTGGAGCCCATGGGCACCTGAGCAGTAAATAATTAGCTTAGGCCCCACAAGGAGAACGGACCTCAAAACTCAGAAATGTGACTTCTGGGTCAGCCTTTCTCTTTCTTAATAGAACACATCATGGAATGCAGAGGATATCTTCGACCTTCTGCCCAGTCCTTGATTTTCTGTGTCAGACGAAGATCCGGCTCTCTACATCATCTGCACTAATCTTTATCTAGTCAGATTTCTTATGTGCAAAAAGAACTTTGTTCATTAGAACTGTCCTAAGAGAAAGAAGAAAGGAGATGAAATGAAGAAAATAGTATGCATCACTTATTTAGAAAAGAGGGCCAGAATTAACCCTAGATGTGTGTGGAGTCGGGAAAGCAGGAATTGCTCTTTGATTGCAGACTCCCTGTTTCTATATGCAAGAAACCAAATGAGGTAATTGTAGGAAAAATTCCCTTCTCAGCTTGTTTCCCATTATGGAAGTTAAACAAATGGCCTGTTTCTGAGTCTACCCACATTCTAAAAGAATATTTTCTCAAAGCTTTTCTGATCTCTATCTTTTTAGCCCCCTTATCCCTGTCTCTGTTTCATTCCCTTTCTTCCCTCCCAACCCTGCCCCCACCCACCCAACCTCCATATAAACCATAACTCAGTTTGTTTAAAGACAACAAAGTGCTGTGAATTTCTCAGAAGTGATATGCCATATAAATGGGAACAATAGCAAAAAAATGTGTTTCTCCCTGGAAGCCCCTGTTGTAATATAAGGCAGTGGGTTTTTATAATGAGCTACAAAAGTCTCTCTTAAATAACATTAGGCATTTAATGAAAAACCACAAGAGCTTGGGAACAAGCAAGATTTCAGCTGATCCTCTGTGCTTAATGCATTATACCGTATAGAGAGAAAGAAAAGGGGGAAAAGAAAATTAACTCTTGTGTTTACTTCAGATTTCGGTTCTCTAAAAGGTAAAGACACATTAGTAGGTTTTTGTTTTTGTTTTAGAAGGGACCCACATCATCTCTTCTGATCTGATTTGGAATAGAGATTTAAGATGCCCTGGGGCACCTGGGTGGCTCAGTCAGTAGAGCATCCGACTTCAGCTCAGGTCATGATCTTGTAGTCTGTGAGTTTGAGCCCCGTGTAGAGCTCTGTGCTGACAGCTGAGATCCCAGAACCTGCTTCAGATTCTGTGTCTCCCTCTCTATCTACTCCTCCCCCGCTCTTACTCTGTCTCTGTCTCTGTCTCTCTCTCAAAAATAAACAAAGATTAAAAAAAATTTAAGATATGCCCCAAACTAGGAAGGGCCTAGGATAAATAATCCTTTGGGTTTTGAGGGATATATTCCCAAATGTCATGGAGTCAATTTTGGTAGCTAGCTAATAGGCCGATGATTAAGGTCACCCTAAATTATTCTCTAAGTGGCTATTGTCAGAGATAATTACATTTGTTTGGGGGCAAAGTTTTGAAATCTACCCATAAGAAGGAGAATTCTTTCTTTTTTTGTTAAAATACAGAAGCAATAAGAAGGCTAGTATGCAACAATATTCCATTTATATTTTTATGGGTATATCAATGATTATCACTAGAAGAATATTTAAGAACGTCTGTAGACATATTTGTCATAATTGGTAATAGGTGCTGCTCGCATTTGGCGCTGCTTACACTGACGGTGGCATTAAACATACTAAAATGCAAAGGACAGTTCTCTACAGCATAATATTATCCAACCAAGAATCTCAATAGTGCCAAGATTGAGAAGCCATGGCTAAGAGAATTCACAGTCACTCCAGACAGCCAGATGCTTCATTGCTTGTCAGATTTCTTTAGAATAAAATAAAATTATCAGGATGCCATAAAAGCATGAATATGATCATGAAATCAGGTCCTAATATATGACTATAGCGTGGAACATCTGAAGAGTAAAATTGGGTTGGAGCTTGGCTGTTGCAATTTGGGAAAAGAGTTAATTATAGGGTATCGATCTGAATTACAGTACCAGAGCCCAATGGGAGCTTAGAAGTCATCTGATAGAACCGGTACGTTTTCCAGATAAGGAAAGTGTGAAGTGAAAAGTTAAATATGTAATATCATAGCATCAATAGGCAGGAGAGGTAGTTTAAACTGCATGCCTCCTATTTGTTCAGCTCTCTCTTCAGCATGCCATGCATTGTAATCATCCTTTTCTAGAAGAGATGGGCTAAGCTATTCTTAAATTAAAAGGACACTAAAGTAAGAGGAACACCCAGAGATAAAAAAATAGGGAACTTTTCCTTTTGGACAAAATTTTAACTATGTAACTTTGGAAAAGTTACTTAACATCTCTAACACTTAATAGTCTTATCTGAAAATGAGCATGAGAATATCTTGTTGAGAGAATTAAAAAAAAGAAAAAAAAAAAACCTGCCATGTAAGGTTCAGACTATAGGTGACTACATTATTTGTTTAGTTGCTTCACAGCCCTGGAATATATAATTTTGACATTATCTTAACTGCACAACTGCCATTGTGAATCTTGAAAGGCTCATCTAAGCACACACTCTACATTTAAATACCAGTCTTCACAGCCATTTTGTTAGGACTCCAGGCATGTTGATTAACCTTTGACATATCAATAAAAACATAATCAAGTGTTTAATACTGACATGAACATTGAATATTACATAGACTAAATTGGAGCCATAAACACCGCAAACTGGGATAGTGATCAATAAAATTAGGGAATTAAAAATAATCTGCAAGAGGGAATTAATGTAAAAGCACATGTAGTGATAATTCTAAAAGGAATACATTACTCTCAGAATGTTAGAGCTAAATATACTCTCAAAGTTAGGAGATAAAAAATTGGTGGAAAAATGTAAATACGTATCACAAAAAACCTACATATGTACATATAAAATACCTAAAGAAAATGTTTGTCAGAATATTCTAATTCCATAATTTGTCCTTTATAAACCATGGTGAACAATTCAGTGAGGCAAAAGAGATGCCATTTCCACGTGCCAGTAACTGGGACATCGATTGACTCACAGTGTCTATAGTGACTCAGTCAGTGATCAGAGAAAAAGCAAGCTCATCAGAGATCAAACGCATCCATAAGACAACAAAAAAATAACAACCAAAGACATTTACATTATTTTTGGGAGAATGTGTGTCTATATACATACTTTAAATATACATATTTAAATATATTTTTATATATTGTATGTATATAAAATATATAATATATTATACATTTTATATATGTAAATATGTATATTTAATATATATGTATTTCAAAGGCAACATACCTTTTGAGTTTCTAAAGCAAAAATATGATCATTATACATGTATCGATGTTGATACTTCCTATGTCTGGAATAACTTAAGAAAATACTAATTTTGTGCTTATCAACATCTATACATATTTAAAAATTTATAAAACACCATACTTTTAAGGCAAATTTTACAGGATGATAGAAAGTGAGATTTGGAGGCAGCAGCAAAAGGAAATAATTTCTTGTCATCCCCATTTCTTTTCATCCAGGAAAAAAAAATGGAAATGTTCAAAAAGTTGTGTTATTTTTCAGGACACTGAACAAATATTTAAGTGTAATATTAACTCTTCCAATTGTGTACCAACTGATGCCAGTGTAGGAAGTGAGACAATCCCCTGCACAAGCTGAATACAAACACACCTGCATGTGCTTTAATTGTATACACTTCGATGATTGTTATCACAGAAACTCCTAAAAAATGGAAAAGAATCCAAGAAGTGTAATGATTCCAACCTTACGTTTTTCTACATTTATCGTGGTGTACTGACCGTTACCTAAGCACTATCCTGTGATCACTGTTTTCATCTGGGGTTTAAAACAGGAGTTTGTTACATGTTACACACCAGTAAAGTTAATTTGTATCACAGTGAAAATTTCCATTTTAGAAAGGATAAGAATTGGTTAGGGCAACTTTTAAGTATTTTAGTTAGATAAAAATGGGAATCTTTACGTAATTCCTAATGTTAGGGAGACAAATTCTTATCTGGTGCTTAATATTCCAGGCACTGTGCTAACCTATTTACCTGAAGAAATAGCATATTTAGTCCTTTGTGAAGATAATGGTATTATTATCCCCTGTTTTCAGAAGGGAAAATTGAAGCACAGAGGAGTTGAGCAAATTACCCAGGATCACATGGTTTGAAAAAAAATGTAGTAATCAAATTCAGATTATATTGTCTCGAAAGCTCAACCATATTTCTTTTTACAAATCTTATGAGGAATCCTCTTTGACATTTTCTGTTGAACCTCTGACCTAGAGGAGATGGAAGTCAGACTAAAACTGATTTTGCTGTTATCATTGAATATTTTCAGTCTCTATTCACATAGAAATTACTATTCTAGAGAAATCATCATAATTTAGTGATTCTAATGTGAAGTGGAAAAGACAGCCTTTGTTAGACGCACAAAAGTTAACCAGGAGGTTATCAGAATGTGAGTTTAAAAATATGAAATAAAGCCACATTTGTTATCTTACCTCAGAAAATTGTGATTTCAGAAAATAAAAGATTAATATATTTTCTCATCTTTCCAAGCTATTAAACTACCTTTCAATTTCATTAGTCAATCTTGAAGGGGTTTTGTATTCTCCATCTTAAATGTTAATCTCTGGTATGTAATTTTGTCAAGTAAATGATAAAACTAAAAGAAGATACAGAATAAGTATTTTTCATTCAATTTAATGAATTTCTGTCTTAGTAAAATTTCAACAATACTGTGAGCTTATGTACTACTGTCATCACCTAATTCCAGGAAATATCTAACAAAAGTTGGGAACTTGTCAGAA
Organism: Lynx canadensis; assembly: GCF_007474595.2. NCBI lineage: Eukaryota > Metazoa > Chordata > Mammalia > Carnivora > Felidae > Lynx > Lynx canadensis. The sequence continues at coordinate 166,935,746 of NC_044303.2, forward strand.
TCCAAAATGTATGACTCTTTTTACTTGAATTCTCTCCAATCAAATTATAATACCTGGGAAAATATATCTTTTTTTAATTTTTTAATGTTTTTATTTATTTTTGAGACAGAGAGAAACAGAGCATGAGCAGGGGAGGGGCAGGGAGAGGGAGACACGGAATCCAAAGCAAGCTCTAGGCTGTCAGCACAGAGCCCGACGTAGGGCTGGAACTCATGGACTGTGAGATCACTACCCGAGCTGAAATTGGACGCTCAACCGACTGAGCCACCCAGGCGCCCGGGGAAAATATATCTTTATTCCTGGAGTCTGGGTAACTCTCTGGGAAATGTGGGCTACGATATCATGATTTTTGCAAAGACACAGCTGCAATTTCTGACATTCACCAAAACTCTACCCTCATTTAATAGCATTAATTACAAGATTGGATTATTGAGTTAGAAGTAGAAACAACATAATGGCATCTAATTTCTGGAATTCTGTGGTTTATTACCCAGAAAAGTTTAAAAATAATCTTTATATGAATAGTTCTCTAATTTTCTGTCTCTGTCTCTCCATCTCTCTTCCTCTCTCTCTCTCTCTCTCTCTCTCTCACACACACACACACACACACACACACACACATATATATATAAATAATTTTATATAATTGTTATTTTTTATATAAGTGAAAGACAGCCTTTGTTAGATGCACAAAAGTTAACCAGGAGGTTATCAGAATGTGAATTTAAAAATATGAAATAAAACCACATTTGTTATCTTACCTCAGAAAATTGTGATTTCAGAAAATGAAAGATTAATATATTAATAAAAGATTAATAATTATTATTAATACATTTTATATAACAATTATATAAAAATAATATATGTAGAGAGAGGGAAAGACAGAGAGAGAGGCAAAAAGAGAGATCCTCAAAGATATGTTTGCAAAAGATACATGTAAGGATGTTCATTTTGGCAACTTTTCTAATAAAGTTAAGGCTACCTTAATTTGCATTCCCAGAGAAAGTGCTACGTAAATTATATTGTAGACATACTATATAATCCTATATGAGTTAAAAAGAATGAGGCAGAAAAATGGCACTGATATAGAAAAACTCTAAAACATATAATTTACATATAAAGGAAGGTTGTAGAAATAGAAATATATGTATATATAAAATGATCATATACATACAATATGGATACCCTCAGACATATATTTATCTGTATACATGTAAATGTAAGATGCATAGAAAAAACCTCCAAGGTCATTTACTCAAATTAAATCTGTGGGTAAATTTTGGCTTGTGGACTAAAAATTTTGGCTTTATTATTATTATATAATTGTTTATAAGAAGCCTCCATTGATCCTTTGTATATATAAAAATAAGTGAAATAGTGAATAGTACAATCCTTTCACAAAGTGAATTTAGAGAATTCCAAAGTAGGAAGATTAAGAACATTGTAATAAGTGCCCTGAGGTATTAACTGATTCATTAGAGATATTTTTAGCCATATTGAGTTAAAATCTTTCATGTGTTTCTTAGGAATGTCTACAGATTGATACTAGAATCTACTATAAGACCACTTATGATCCATCCTTATAGATAGATACTGGGTTACAAAATAGAATATAATCTGTAAATAGGCTGTACTAGAAAAGTTCATCCTTAATTTACCAATTTCAGTGCTTTTTAAAACTTTACTATTCCATCTGAAGTGTGCAAGGTATAACATTTTTTTGTATTTTATTGACACAAATGATTGGAATAGGGTGAAACTGTGAACAGAGATAAATGAATCCATAGAATGGGCCATGCCAATCAGGTTTTCATGTGGGAAAATTTGAGGTCATGGTGGGTCATCTGAATAACACATATCTATCACAAGGATCACAAAGATCTATCAAATTCTCTTGCAAATATACCTGCAATTGACATAGCTCAAATTATTTCCCCTTCAAATTTCCTTTGATTTTGAGAGATCTACATTCTTTTTTTATATGTTTTTTATGTTTTGAGAGACAGATTACAAGTGGAGAGGGGCAGAGAGAGAAAGACAGGGATACATAGAATCGGAAGCAGGCTCCAGGCTCTGAGCTGTCAGCACAGAGCCTGACGCGGGACTTGAACCCACAGACCGTGAGATCATGACCTGAACTGAAGTCAGACACTTATCCAACTGAGCCACCCAGGCGCCCCGAGAGATCTACATTCTTATAAAGAAGTCTCTTCCCCATCCTCCCCTTAATGTGCATTTCATTCATTTCATCTGTATCACAATGTTTAAGTCATGCGATGCATTTCTCTTCTTTCTAATTATTGCCTATATTAGAATTCATTCAGAGGATCTTTGAACTGTTAGTTTTTGTTTATTTGTTTGTTTTTTTTTTTACTCTACCTGTCTCTTTGTTCAGCATATTGCTCTTGTAGCCCCTGCCTGATATAAAATAGTATGCATGGCTGCAAACTGTGTTTCTGTGTCCCAAATAGAAAATACCAAAAGATGAAAATTAAGAGAAGAAAGTCTTTTATATTTAGTGAGCAGTATTCACACAGCCTCTGGATTAATGTTAGCTTTGAAGCCACATGATGAGCAATAGAGGTTTCTCACCATGATACTCATTAGCATCTCTTTGTGACTTGCTAGAAATAATTTGCAGTCCCAAGTTTAATGCTAACCTGAAGCTGCCTTGTCCCGGTGACAGCTTTCTAACCACAATCAACACATTTGCTTTTCTTTGGATTGACAAGCAGGGTGCAGAGGCAACGTCCATTTCCTTCCTTTCTTCTGTTTCTTCTTGTTACACCATTAGGTAGAAATAGGTTATAGTAACTTGATTGGCTCTTTACCTAGCACTTGACAACAGATTTTTAGACTGGCTTTATAAACCAGACCTGAGTTGTCTTGAAATTTGAAGATGAGGTTGTCTCACAGCAGAGGCATAGAACGACAGCTTATGTCAGGCTGCTGCTTATAATTAGAGGACATTTCCCAAGACCACCCACATGTCGCATTTTCGTCATACCTTCCCACTTTCTCTTTGTTCTTTAGGTAAAACAATATAGATCTCTGTGTCCCCACTTTCCTCTCCATAGCTACTCTGAATTGATGAATGAGTGTATGGCTTGCGTCTGATGTGAAAATCCAAAAGAAGCAACAAAAATGTCTTCAGATAAAATAGAAGGATACAGTAGATGTTAGATAGCAACATTAAAATGAAAATATCAGCATTTGCAATATTTAGTATACAAGCCAATACAATTGTAGAATATGCAAAAAATACAACAGCAACAACAATGATTACAATCAATGCAACAAGTGCAGACCGACTTATATTTGGAGATAGTACACTAGGCTTAGGGTGATCATACATGACAGTTGGTGCAGGACAGTCTCACTTTATGTCCCTTGACACGGAATCCAGAGTTTTAAATTTAAAGCAGTGTCTATTGGTAATAGCATTAGCAAAGAGTGGAATAGCTTTGGAGGGCCTTGTGTTATACTCCTCACATTTGCCATGGTGTAGAAATGCGTACGGTACACAGTGAACGGAGTTCTCACTTTAATGTAGTGAAATCTAAAGGAGACTTAGGGTCACCCTTCTGGCTTTCTGACCGCCAACATCTTCCATCCCCAGGGGTGCCGGGAGGAGCTGACAGGCACTGGGGTCAGGGCCAGTCGTGCTGTGGTATTGTGAGGGGTGTGCGAAGCAGCTAGTCAGTGAGATATTCAAGGGCAATTGTGAGAGTTTGTAGTTTAGCTGCTATTGAAATAGGTGTGGGAACACTAGTGTCTCAAAGTTCCTGTGAAGGAACTTTGAAGAAGACGTTCAGTACTGGTACATGCTGCCACATGGATGAACCGTAAAGCAGTGTTATCAAAAGAATCTAGAAACCACAGACCACATATTGTATGATACCATTTACATGAAAGGTTCAGAAAAGGCAAATGTATAAAGAATAGATTTGCAGTTTCCCAGGCCTGGGGGTGGGAAAAGAGAATGACTGCATTTGGGCATGTGTTTTCTTTCTGCGATGATGTTAATATTCCAAAATTAAATTGTGGTGATGATTGCACAACTCTGTAAATTTATTAAAACTCATTGAAACGTTTAAAATAAGTGCATTTTATGGTATGTAAAAAAATACCTCAATAACATTTTAAAAATGTTTAAAAATGTCTAAATATTTTTGCCATAATAGTTTTGTCATTTATTGTATGCAATAAAGGTACAATCATTTATTTATTTTACTACCTACCAACTGTATTTTATTTTATAATAATTGCTTTCAACAGCCACAAGCTATGGGGGAGGGGGCGGAGGAGTAAGTCCATGTTTAATGAAAAGTTAACAAATTTCCACCTCTTAAGAAAGTTGAAAACGAAGTGTAACTTGCATAAAATATTTCTCAATATTTACTATCCCTAAGGAGGCCACAGTGATATTACTGAATATGAGAACTGAATGATATGTATCTGATGGAAACACATTAGCCTCTCCTTGAAAAAGTAGAATTATTTTGTGAACATTATGTTTGAAATGGACATTTTACTGTGTAAATCTGAAAATTGTTTATACATACATACATACATATACATATCCTTCTGGGTAAAGCATGATTTTTCAGTTAAACTACTCTTCTAATTTAATTTTATTTAGTTTTGATTCGACATTTTCTTGTTCGGGAATGAAAGGTGAAGCGTTAGGTATGAATACATCGATTCTGAGACTCCTGGGTGGCTCAGTCAGTTAAGTATTTGACTTCGGCTCAGGTCATGATCTCCTGGTTTGCGAGTTTGAGCCCCACATTGGGCTCTCTGCTGTCAGTGTGGAGCCTGCTTCAGATCCTCTGTCCCCCACCCCCACCCCCCCTGCCCCTCTCCCACTTGTGTGTGCACAATCTCTCTCCCTCCCTCCCTTCCTGTCTGTCTCTCTCTCTCTCAAAAATAATCATTAAAACACCCACACACACCCACACACACACATTGATTCCATTAGTGTCAGAAGAAATTCACAAACCATTAAATGATGCTACATTTTCATCCTGTCAGATCCTGCAAATAGAAACATAGTGTATGGGCACATGGCTGGCTCAATCAGTAGAGCATGCAACTCTTGATCTTGGGGTCATGGGTTTGAGTCCCTGTTGGAGGTAGAGGTTACTTAAAAAATAAAATCTTTAAAAAAAACTGCATTTCATTTCAAGATAGTTTGATTTTGTTCATGCAACTCATGGAATCTAAGTAAAGCTTTTGGAAGTTTATTCTGTCTGAGGTGAGACATTTGATACAACTGTAAATGCTAATCTAAATTAGTTAAAAGTTAAACATAGGAGATAAAATTATTTGTTTTTTTTTCAATGATGATGCAATATAAATTTGGCTGAATAAAAGTGCTGTAGTGAATACAACTTATTTTTAAGAAACCTATAAAGGAAATATGCTAAGAAGAAATAATTTCTGTTGTAAAACAATAATTTATAATTGAAACCATATGTTGCAATATTCAGCAATTAAAATAAAATGTGAAATACTTCATGTTTAAGTATACTTTATTATATAAAATAAGCTATGTATAATTTATATACAAATATACAGGAAGAAAATCCTTTTTAAAAATGTTCATATTTATTTATTCTGAGATAGAGAGAGATCACTAGCAGCGAAGGGGCAGAGAGAGGGAGAGATAGAGAATCCCAAGCAGGCTCTTCATTAATCAGTGTCAAGCCCTATTCAGGGCTCAAACTCATGAACCAGGAGATCATGATCTGAGCCAAAATCCAGAGTTGGACTTTTAACCAACTGAACCACTCAGGTACCTCAAAAAAATACTTTTTTAAAAAAAATGTTTAATTATTTTGAGGAGGGGGGGGACGAGGGCAGGGAAGGGGAGGACAAGGAGGGAGAGAGAATCCCAAGCAGGCTCCCTGCCAGTGCAAGCCCAACGTGGGGCTCAATCTCGCGAATTGTAAGATTATGATCAGAGCTGTAATCAAGAGTCGGTTTAACTGACTGAGCCACCCAGGCGCCCCAGAAAGAGAATACTTTCTATATATACATTTAGTTCATAACTATGTTGTCGCTGTATGGTTTACACATACTTAGAATAATTAAGCTACAAATTTTTTTGTGATAAAACTGAAATGAATACAAAAATAAATATTTCAATGTTACAGTATGTATTTTCTTGGTTTTCTGTCAGTAATGAGGTTTTATAAATGTTTGGGCATTTCAAGAATGACATGGAGAGTTGAAAAGAGAAAAATCCTACATTGTTGAGACTAAATCAGATACCTCCTAGGCCAGACATCTTGGAAGGTTTCTGGAAGACGGAAAGTAAATGAGAACATTCGGACAGTTAAATGAATATTAAAGAAGCTATTTTCTGAGGACAAAGAGGAAAATGCTGGAGCAGAGATAAAATGGGTTTACCAATAAAGATGTGCAGGGAAAATGCTAGCATATGTAGAAAGAGTAGGAACAGCTGATAATGAAAGAATGTTCACTTCAAGGGCTCTCTATAGAGAAGCTACCCCAACTATCACCTTTTCTGCCCTTGGATCCATGAATAGTTCTTGGCAGCTCAGGTTCTATACTCAGATGTAAAACTGAGTACTCTTCTCTAAATGAATTAAATAAACTTCCTGAGGGAAACTGGGCATTTTATTTATTTATTTATTTATTTATTTATTTATTTTTACTTTTTGAATGCTTATTTTTGAGAGAGACAGAGTACAAGTGGGGAGGGGACAGAGAAAGAGAGAGGGAGACACAGGATCCAAAGAAGGCTCCAGGCTCTGAGCTGTCAGCACAGAGCCCGATGCAGGGCTCGAACTCATGAACCAGGAGATTACGACCCGAGCCAAAATTGGAGTCTCAACCAACTGAGCCACCCAGACACCCCAGAAACTGGGAGTTCTAATGTGGTAATGACACCCCCTATTTGGTCCTCTTTTGTATTCTTGCACTTCCCATGCAAGAAATATCTATTGCAAGGTGACATCTAAAAAGAAAATGCTGCATCTCTATACATTGTAAAGAAAAGTAAAGGAACCTACATCAATTATTAATATGTTTTTAAATTATTAATATTAATTAAACTAAGCTTTAATTCTTAAATATGTTTGGGAAACAGATTTGCCAAATATTTGAAGAAAACCAAGCATAAAAGAGAGAGTACTAGAAAGTAACCAGGAAAAAAAGGAAGGAAAGAAATAATGAAAGTAAAATTAGAAGACAATGTCTCAGAGCTAAATGAAGGTAGAGTTTTTAAAGTAAAGAACCTATCAAGTTATATTCATAATATGGAATACTCGGCAATGCAAGAAACAGATGACTGATATACGTAACATAAACGAATCTCAGATACATTTCGTTAGGTGAAAGAAGCCAGTCTCAAAAAAATAATAGATTCCCTTTACATATAATTCTGGAAAAAGTAAATATTTAGAGAGAACTGATCAGTTGTCACCTGGGTTTGATGGGGAGAAAAACGCATGAATAGAAAAGGGGATGAGGAAAGGGACAAACCAGAGCTGAGTGATGTCAGCGACTCTCCTGAAAGCAAGCATCAGTTCACCAAGATAACGGATCTTTTCTAATTAGTTGGTAATAGCCAATAGTCTTCTGTGCTGGAATACTGTTACCAGTCATTAGGGACCACCTAAAGGCCTGTTTTTGGCCAAAACAACCAATAGCCTTGCCATATAGAATTATAATGCTTTGATGCACATTATCAAGTGTGGTTTGGCATCACGTGATGATGTTTTTCAAATACAGACCATTGGGTAAATCTAAAGCAAATAAATGTAAACCTGAGCCTATAGACTACATGTTTCTTACATGGTTAGGAAAAGTAAGACAGCCTTCAAATATATGCCTTGTGTTCCCTAGGACTTCCTCTAATTTCTATTTTTTTTTTTTAGCGTTCATTTATTTTTGAGACAAAGAGAGAATGAGCGGGGGAGGGGCAGAGAGAGAGAGGGAGACATAGAATCTGAAGCTGACTCCAGGCTCTGAGCTGTCTGCACAGAGCCTGACGTGGGGCTCGAACTCACGAACCCACAAGATCATGACCTGAGCTGAAGTCAGACGCTTAACCGACTGAGCCACTCAGGCGTCCCACTTCCTTTAATTCTATATTTGTGAAAGTCCAGTTATAAAAGCTGAATGCCACAAAAGGGCCCTGAGTGTTAGTTCCATGAAGAGAAAGTATGACCTAATAGGGTGATGAGATTTCTGGTGCTCTGGATTATTGTGATATTTGCCTTTTAAAAAGTACCTTAATGGTTGAGTGCAAATACTTAGGAAGCCAATTGATCTATTATAAGAAATTGGCACCAAAGGAAATTGTATGACATCCAAAGGAAATGCAATAGTCAGTTTAACAATTACGTTTTAGCCAAATTATGAGAAAATTGTAGACAGATGCTTAACTCATACCAAAGGATAACTGATGATGTAAAAAACAATATTAAGAATTAAGGTCCTATAAATAACCTTGCTAAAATTAGCCCTAAACCATCAAAAGAAGAAAACGATAACCAGGAAACTAAAAAAAAATAATAATAATGAAGATTAAGACAGCAACCTGTGATCGTGTTCTGTGGATCTCAGGCATAAATTCCTGCATCTCATGCAGTCATCTACTTGATCCAAAATTCTTGGGTGGAGTTAGCTCTGTCTAAAGATTGTCTGCTTTAAAGGTAGAAATATATGCATGCATTTGTTGCGGGCGGGGGCGGTGCTTAAGAACCATTAGCCTATAGTCTGTAATAAGGAAATTTTTCTGGAATAGTGATTTGAGTATTTTTTATGTCACTTTAGTTGAGAGGCATGAATTCAAGGATAATGACTGGAGGATATTCACTGTTATGCTTGTTGTTAATTGTACCTGATAAGGTCCTTACACATCAAATTTCAGGAACAGTCTTTTTCTGCTATTGTTTCAAACACCTGAAGAAAATTAGGTCTCTAGGTTTTAGGTTATGCAAAGATTATTTAAGAGGATGTTGAGGAAAGGCTGCTTTTAGGTACTGATGATTACACTGTGTATTATGTGAGTCCTTCAGGATACATAATAATAATGTCAGCATGTAATAAGGCAGAATTTAGGGTTAGGGGAGATATTCTGAGGCACATTGAATATCCGGTTATCAGTTCACAGGAAAGGCTACTAAGGACACCTGAGAGAGTTAACCTGATTACCATTACAGCCAATGCACAAACTGTGGAGTATCCATATATGACATACTATTCAGCAATAGACAAAAATAAAATATTGATACACAATATAACATAGATGAATCTTGATGTAATTGTGCTGAATGATAAAATTCAGACAAAACAGAATACATATTGTAAAATACCAATTTTATAAAATTAAAGAAAGTGCAAATTAATCTACAGTGGCAGATAGCAGACCAGTGGTTTCCTGGAGAATGGGGGTGTGATATATGGGGAGGTAGGCAGGAGATATTACCATAGGGGATAAGAAAACTTGTGGAGATAATGAATATGGTTTTTATCCTAATAGTGTGATGATTTCATGAGTGTATACATATGTGGAAACAAATCAAACTGCATGCTTAAATATGTGCAGTTTATTGCACATCATTATACCTCAATAAAGGTTTTATTAAAAATCCTTTAAAGAGACATCCATCATCATAATATCATATAGCTAAGTGTTATTTTCTAGATTGCTTTTAGAAAGAATAATAATATATTTAGAAACTTTGAATTATGAGAGAAGTTTAGATTTAGTCTTAAACAAAAATGTTGCTTCATATAATAAAACCATAGAGAAGAGGTAAAGTTATCTTTAAAATAAGATTGCTAATTCATTTCAATTAGTTCAAAATTTTATCTATTTATCAGAAATATGACATAAACTTCAAAAAATACAATTTACAAATCTAATATTCATGAACTAAATGCTAAAGAATCTTTAAATCATTTTTAAGCTTCTCTTTTATCTTGAACAAAGCTTTTTCTTCTTATCTTGTAACTATAGTAACAAAAACTATTATTTAAATTTACTTGTTCACATTTCTTAAAGCAAAAGAATCACAGTTAATTAACTTTTTCTTACACATTTTTAACTGCTTATCTGAACTAGATATTCCTAGAGTGTTCACATAATGACAAAAAGATTGCTTTTTTCTGATCAATTTACCTTTTAAATTTCCCTAGTGAGGATAAAAAAGAGAAACAGAAAAATGGTGAGAAATGTGGCTTCAGACAGCTACGATACAAACTGGGGTCACATGGGTTGCAGGTGGAGTTGAAGGAAAAAGAGAGGAAGCATCAGTGAGGACTGGGCATGGTCCGGGGTCTGGGGGAAGGATTGGAAATTACTGACAAGTCAAGAAAAGTAAGAGTTGGAGAAGGACAAAGATAAAGGTAAGACAAGTAGAATTTAGGAGGATCTATAAGAGAAGCAACCTTTCCTATTTTTTATTTGCCTTTTGTATCAGTTTCCTAGGGGTTCTGTAACAAATTACAATAATCTGTGTGACTTCAAATAACAGAAATTTCTGTCAAAGTTCTGGAAGCTAGAATTAAAAAATCAAGCTGTCATCAGAGGCATATAGGGAAGAATCCTTTCCTGACTCTTCCATTTTGTAGTGGTTGCCAGGAATCCTTGGCATAGCTTGGCTTTGTAAATGCATTTGACTTAGTTTTTTGCCTGGTTTCTTCCCTCTGTGTTTCTTTTCTGTGTTTTCATATTTAAGCCACCCTCTCCTTTCATTATAAACACACTGGTCATTGGATTTAGGGCACAGCATGAACTCACCTTAACTTGATTACATCTGCAGACTTTCCAAATGAGATCACATTCATAGGTATTGGGGATTAGGACTTGAACATATCTTTTTTATAGGCAAACAATTCAACCCACCACACCTTTGCTGGAAGTCTTTTAGGGAAATGGTCTTAGAGTCTTAATTGCCTTTTGGAAGCTTCATCATATCAAAGCAGACACATTTTTCATTTTCTCTCTTAAGGCACCAGATAAATGAAAACTCTTCTCCAATACTAAAAATTCCCCATGTTCCTGTGGCCACAGTAATGCAAAATTGTCCTTAGCTGGATTGTGCCACTTGGAGAGATAAGCAAATGAATGAGCAGAATAGTATGTATACATGAGAAAAATGGGCTTCCAACCCAGTGGATTGGATTGCAGGGTCAGCATGAGATGACCCGATGAGAAATGTATAGTTGGTAAAAATGATTCTTGTATAACTTTCTGTCTATACAGTCTAGTTTAAAAACATGCCATCAGCAAGATTCTGACAAAATCCTGGCCTAAACAAAGATATTTTCAGGGACACAAAAAGCACAGAGGATAGTCCTTATATGGTTTTTAAAGGTGACTTAGAGGGGCATCTGGGTGGCTCAGTTAGATAAGTGTCTGACTTCAGATCAGATGATGATCTCATGGTGGTGATGATCTCATGGTTCATGAGATCCATGAGCCCACACAGGGCTCTCTGCTGTCAGTGCAGAGCCAACTTCATATCCTCCGCCTCTCTCTCTCTCTCTGCCCTTTACGTGTGTGCGTGTGTGCGTTTGCGTGCTTGCGCACTCATTGTCTCTTTCTTTCTCAAAAATAAATAAACATTAAAATAAAAAGGTTTATTTAGAGGAAATTTATTTAGAGGAAATATTTCCACAGGGTGCCCAACTGAAGAGGCTCTCTGAATGTGGCTCCCGGGCTAGTTAAAAGTAAGCTTATCAGGATAGGCCAGCCCCTTCCTATAGGAAAAATTGCTTCCTTCCTCTTTTAGTTGAGTAGCATTTCAGGGTTCATCATGATAGATTTATTTGCTTCTCAGGATATGCCTTTTGATCACACTTTGGTGTTCTCTTGGAAATTTTGGCTTTTACGCTTCAGGTTGCCTGTATTTTCTTTGATATATGTGCCTTATATGTTCTCTATTAGAAGAAGTCTAATAGGACTATTTATTTATTTATTTATTTATTTATTTATTTATTTTTGAGACAGAGAGAGACAGAGCATGAACAGGGGAGGGGCAGAGAGAGAGGGAGACACAGAATCTGAAACAGGCTCCAGGCTCTGAGCAGTCAGCACAGAGCCTGACACGGGGCTCGAACTCTCGGACTGCGAGATCATGACCTGGGCCGAAGTCGGACGCTCAACCGACCGAGCCACCCAGGCGCCCCAACAATGTTTTCTTTTAACTTTGCAACTGGCTTTATCTTATCTCCCCATCCTGACTGGGAAGGACTGCTTTTTATCTTTTCAGGCTGGGCTAGTTTTCTCTCTTTCAATTCTGGATGGATTTTGGCTTTTTTAAATTATATCATAAATACTCCTTATTAAGATATTTTTAATTTTTTTGAATCAATGTCTAAACAAAATACCAGAATTTCTGTAATGATTGGAAAACAGAATTAAAATGTTATAAATCTGATGATAAAATGTTATTTTATAGTTAACAGAAGTGTGGAGGTAGCAGACAAAGAAGGAAACACAGGGAGTATTAATTTCCTCATTAAGAGACACAAGAAATAACGTTTGAATTCTATTATTAAAAGTTATAGAGTTACTAAGAACTAATATAAAGATAACAATATAAACAGTAAAAAGAGATTAGACAATGTATTTCAGTTAGTATAATCCACTGTCTTTGATATCTGGAAGAAGAACTATTAAAAGTTTGATTAATTGAGGGGCACCTGGGTAGCTCAGTTGGTTAGGCATCTGACTTCGGCTCAGGTTATGATCTTGTGGTTCTTGAGTTTGAGCCCTGCATCAGGCTCTGTGCTGAGAGCTTGAAGCCTGGAGCCTGCTTCAGATTCTGTGTCTCCCTCTCTCTCTGCCCCTCCTCTGCTCACGCTCTGTCTCTCTCTCTCGCTCTCTCTCAAAAATAAATACACATTAAAATGTTTTTTAAAATTTGATTGAGAAATACAGACATACTATGGAGATAATAACCAGAAAGCTGACAAAAGAAATGCTTCTAAATACTTACAAGTGTTTGCCTTTGGAGCCTGAAACTGCTGGTGAATTTCTGAGGTAGCAGAATGCTGTCTTGGTTGTTGTTACTGGTATTGTTGTTGTTTTGTGTTTTTTTTTAAGCTAATGTATGTATAATTTTGATGAATTTTTTGAAAAGTGTGGAAGAATTATATACAGTGTTTAACATTTTCCTGGAGCACCTAAATGGAGATTTGCATAAATGGAAAAATATGATTGTTTTGGATTTAAAGCATCAATATCATAAAGTTATCAATTCTCCCTACACACACATAGATGTATATGGATGTGTAGATATTCCTCAAAAAGAACGGATTTTTTTGTTTATAAATGTGAATATATAACTTACAAAAACTTGGCTCTAGGAAGAAAAACAGATGTAGAAAACTTTCCGGAAGAAATCATGCAGAGAAGTATTACTGAGTAATTTTCCAAAATTAATACTAAATATACACTAATTAAAATGTAGTGTAGTCACAGGGATAAACAGACAAAAAGATCAGCAGATCATAATAGAAGACCAGGGGGAATAAAAACACTACTAGATATGTGTATTTTCAATTTGCATTTCAAATCAGTGCAGAAAAAATGTATTGTTTATTTAATGATATTAAATGATAACTTTCTAAATTTTATTAAATAAATGAGATTGAATCATTCTCTTACCTATTATAATACAATGTTCAAATGAATCAATATTCTAAATTTAAAAGAATGAAAATATAAAAGTACCAGAGGAATATAATAGATTTACACACACACAGACACACATACATGATCTTGGAGTGGGAAGGACTTTTCTAAACCTAAATAAAACTCTAGGCTAACAATTTTGTTTTTAATTTTTTACAAGTTCTATAATAAAACTCAGTCTGAACAAAGTGTAATAAAACTCGGGAAAAATGGCAACGTTTATGATAGTAATGATTTCCATAAATCATTTATATGAATCATAAAAATGAAGAACCTAATAAGAGAAAAGGAAACAATTGATAGAAAAATATTCAAAGGATATGAAAGATATATAGAAAAAAGTCTTGGAAATATTTAAATTTATCTTTTCTATAGAAATTTAAATATTAATTCACTTAGAATTTTGGCAAGTATAAATATTATAATATTAAGTTGAATGTTATTAAATAGCCAGTTTTCAACAATTGAAAAATGTACAAATCTACAATTTTATAATTTTCAACTTAAATATCACTAGTTTCAGAACAGCATGGAAGCAGATATTTTCATACTTGTTAACTAAATTGGATAAGCCGTGTGAAAAAACTTTGGCAATATCTATTAAAATTGAAGTTAAGTTCTGGGGATAGATCTACTCACTTTTGTACACACTTACATTAAATACAGCATTGTTTTTTTTTATAGTAAATGAAAACTAATTTTTGGAACAATCTAATAAATAGATCTAATTGAAATATTTTCCAGTTTAAAAGAATAAGGCAAATTCTATGTATTTATATACAAAATCTGCCAATATTGTTAATGTAAAATGATACAGAAGCTTTTGTACTACACACGTATACATATCCATTTGCCTGGAATGGTTTGACACAGACTGCAATGACAAAATAAGTGGTGGATGATTTCTGTCTGAGGGACATAAAACTGATGGATTGTCTTCGAAGGGACACATAGTTTTATTCTGAATTATTTTGCTCTATTTAATTTGTTACTGTTTATAAATTATATTAATATCTTTAAAGCTGATTGTTTAAAAAAATATTATCTTCTTATTGAAACAGAATTATTTACAATACCCAAACCATCCATATTATCCCTTAAATTTGAAACTTTGTCAGTCCAGCATCCTCCAATTCTATTCTTAACTTCCAGACAACTGTTATTCCCTAATTCATCTTTCAAGCCTCAACTTCCATGTTATTTACTCTAGGAACTTACTTGCATGAACTGTAAGACTTGCTTAGATGCCCCTATATCAAAGCACTCTACACTCTTTGACTTTATGGTACTATCACATTATTTCATAATTGTCTGTCTTTTGCATTTCCTCAATATTACCAAAAGCTCCTGAAAGAAAACCACATTGCCACATTCAGAATTGTAACTCTTGCAGCTGAAATAGATTTTAGGATATCATTTATACTCAATAAAATAGGTTGTGGTACTAAAGGAATTCTGAGTAAAATGTAGGTAAAATCTAGGAAATATAATTGGAGAGAAAAAAAAAACAAGAAAAGACAGAAGAAACCAAAATTTTTACTTGTCTAATTAATAATTTTGTCTATGACTTGACTTTGTCCTTGGTTGCCAAAGTAGGGCTTTAGCAAATTTTAGGTTCATAGATGATAGCAACATCAGTGTGATAGGGTCTTCAAGGATATGCTCAATGTGATATTCTATCAAGTGAGGCAAAATAACACAACCATTGCCTCTGACAATCTTTGCCTAAGAACACCATAGCAGTCCTATATGGAAAGTAGAGAGCCTGGTTTGACAAAAACCTAGATTATTTTTAGAAGCAATCAGACTGGAAAGAAATACACAGGGTAAAGTAGTGGGAAATGCCTTTAGTGTGTAACTTTAATGTCTTCAACTATAATTTATGTCACTTCAGCAAGGCCATTACTCCATAATAAAAAATTCTTCCTTTTTGTTTTACAGGAAGATTGAAATTGAAATTAATACCTAAATGTAGAAGCATGATGAACTGCCTGTCGGTGAGGTCTGCTTGTACTTTTATAAAGTTCAATATCTAGTTCTTCTTGGGCACTGTGACTCATTTTCACTGAAATCATTTGTGGCATTATAGAAAGAAAAGAGATAGTATACTCTTAGTAGTATATGAAATTTCTTCTAGGTTCTTATAATATCTGCTGCCACTTTACAGCCTAAGACAATTTTATGTTCACATTCATATCATTTATTACCTAATAATAAGAAGGCTAAATGAAAAAAAATGGATATAACAAGCAAGTAAAAAGTACGGTTTTGAGGCTAGAAGTTCATTACTGAACTTGGATGCAGGTACTTTGATGCTGCTAACCCATATCCTGTTTGGACTTATTAAAGTAAATATTGAATATCTCATCACCATTTTCATTCCCAAGATACTATAATTATTCTCCATAGACTTAAAATGAACATATTGTTATTCAATTTGGCTGGCTATGCTAAACTGAATGATCTTTCCTTCTACAATATTTACTTTATAGATGTTGTATATCAGTCTTTTGATCAAATGAATGTGCAAACGGTGACTTCACAAGCTTTAGCTGTGTAATCATTACTATGGGGCTATAACTCCTAGTATTTTTCCTTTAATAACATCTAGCTAGTCAGGAAAAGTCTAAGATGTTTTATGACTGAGAAGGAAAGCAGGGGAAATAATTTAGGTTTCTATTTTTTCATTTAAAAACTAAGTTGGCAACTCCTGCCAAACCTATTTCATGAGTGTTCTGTGCAAATAAAATGAGATGAACTATTGTGAAAATATAGTATAAATTGTACATACATACAAATAATAGTATTCATATAGTTAAGAATTGCTATTGTCATTTAGAGTAATGATTGCAGAAAATCATCTTTCTTTGCCCTCCTCCCTCTTTCCCTTTTTATTCATCCTCATTAAAATTTTATCTTTCTTCTGAACTAAAAAAAGATTCCAACAAAATATCCACTTATCCTATCCCTAGGATAGGATATCCTATCCCTAGACTATTATTTCTTCTTAATCTCTCATTAATCCTTTGGCTACATGTGGACTTTTATTGGTAGATGGGTTTGAAGCTTTGAGTTTACATTACTACTCTGTCCAAATCCCAGACTAAGCTTCCCCAAAGCAAATCTTTTCCCAAGATTTTCCTGAAAGGTTCACAAGATGAAGGTACAATGTAGACATTAACATCAAATTTCAATTGAATGTGCCCTCTGTGATATTCCATGGACACACTTGTAGCATCTTTGACGTAGTTCCCAGCCTCCTATAGAGGACCGATGCCAATTATTCTCTGCTTCCCACTCAAGTGATTCATGTATTTATTATCCAGAATTCAGAAGCACAGAAAGGGTGGGAGGGAGCGAGGGAGGGAGGGAAAGACAGAGTGAGAAAGAAAGAAAGAAGGAAAGAAAGAAAGAAAGAAAGAAAGAAAGAAAGAAAGAAAGAAAAGAAAAGAAAGAGTCCAGTTGTACCACCACTTATTCTAATATTTCTTAAGAGTGATCATTGACCACCTACATCAGTTTCCTCTCAGGTATTGATTTCTTAGTCCACACTGGGTAGCTATAGAAACAGAAACTTGGAAGATGAACATTAAGTTAAATAGTGGTTAAACTACATTAAGGAACATAAGTAGCTGCAGGTGTCCATGACAAATTAAAAAATTCCCAGCCCCATTCCAGAGATTTCTCTCTATGGAATGGGTAGGATGATGACCATAATGATAAAATGATGTCATTGATGGTAACAATGAAAATACTCCTCAACTGATACAACATTTTTGAGCATGATTATGTTCTTGACAATATATTTGAAACTTATATTGTTTATGACTCTTTGCTTTCCAAATTATGCAAGATCTACTATTTTCCAGATTGACCAACAATGCAAATGTCCATACCTTATAGCTAGAACTTTGCCTCCTACGAATAGAGGTGTAGCTTTGCTCTCATATCTACTAGGACCATAGTTAAGGGAATAGCAATCCAATATTAGTATGTTTCCCAAAGTAAGGATTTTTTCAGCATCATACACCACATTCTGCACTGTTTTTATAGTGGTTCTTCTGAAATGAGATGAAGTTTATGCCTATTTTGTAACTGCCTCACCAAAAAAAAAAAAAAAAAAGGAAAATATCTTCCCAAGAAAATAAGAGTTTGCTGATTGTAAATATAGAGAAAGGAAATGGTTTCTCATTATCAGGCCACACTGCATGCCAAACAAAGAGTGAACAATATTTGTAGAAATTTGTCTCTGAAACAATACACATGGTTTATAATAACATAATATTTACTTTCTTAGCCTAGAGCATGTACCTCTTGATTATTAGATTTTTCATAGTTCTTCCCAGTGACCAGTGGCTAGGCATTTTATTTCCATTTCTAAAAATGTAGAGTATAGGCATCTAGTTTTCCCAAGGACAGGGAGAAACAATAGTCACTTCTACCATTTCATTTATCTATCTGTCTCACTGTCTTTCTATTTACCTATTGTTATTCTTATACGATTTAGCCCTAGTATTCAGTCACAGGTAAAATACATGAAAAGCAAATGATAAATTAACATAACAAATATAATAATCAGAATAGGGTGAAATTTAAGATTCAACTAATTATCATAGGTTATGTTGTGGCAGGGATACAGTACACCTCCTTTTTTATTCCAGGAACTCTGAAATAATGGTCACATTCAGGTCCGATATTACAAAGGACCATCACAAGTGTGAAATTAGTATGTGATGTAAAAAGCGGATACCCCATGAAGACTGGGGATTATGAAAATGTGACCTGGGAAATTCTGTCTACTGAAGTGCTGCTTTAAGATATTAACCTCTTAATTCAAATTCAAGGCAAATTAAATGAGTCTTTGTTAATCTGAAGTATCTCAGTGTTTGCCTGAAACAAGAAATGCTTCAACTAAAATAAAATCTGTATTACAATAACTCAACATTATCCTCCCATTTTTATGTGCATATCATATGCATCTATTGCTTTTCAGTCTTATTAATCAGTTTTGCCTTAAACATATCCTGGGAAGTTAATTAATGTTCCATGATATAATGTGGAAGAATTATGTGAAAAATCCTAAAACAAACCTAAAAGAAAATTGCCTGATTTTTTGATAGTAGTAAGGCGATTGAGACCGATAGGCAATGAGACTTTAAACAAATTAATTAATTAACTAACTAACTAACTAACTAACTATGTGTATACAGAACTATACATCTCTAATTATCATCTATCTATCTATCTATCTATCCATCATCTATTTATTTTTCTAATCTATCATCTATCTATATATTCAGAAAGACAAAATTTTATCTATATTCAATATGCCATATTATTTGAGAATTTTATTTTTCTTACAGTATGAGAATAGATACTCAGGTCATTTCTGTCCGCAATAAAATGAAAATCTCTCAAATGACCCCACAAAACTGTCCATTTTCTTTTGTTGACATTAATAAGTATATTGTTTCCATGTGGGCCCTGTATATTTTGAAAAGACTGGGTAAAATGGAAAACAGCCAAAGGAGAAGGGACCATTATTCAGATATAATTAGTAAATTCATACATTACTAATTATATATTGTATACACATATTATATATATTAACACATTAATATAAAAATGGCATAATTATCTCTCACTATGCACTAGAACATACTCCATATGATCACATATATTTCTGAATTCACCATGCTCTTTACTAAGTAATTTTAACAGTACTTTTTCACCTGCAAATGCAAATTCAAACTTTCATAGAAAGAGACTATGAATAAGTATTTCAAAACATTGTACAAACAGAGCATCCCAAAATATTGCTAATTTGTTATAAAGCTCAATTTCCCCATTTTCTCATATCTTAGGTGCATAATACATTTTATTATAATGTATTCAAGTTAAGTGAGTATTAAATAATAATTATATATTTGTGGTAATTTTCTTTTAATTGTTGAATCTTCTGAAATGGAATATGGATACTAATCATAAAATATAGTGATTAAATATCAAAATCACACTAAAAAGAGAAACTATATCAATGGCACAGTGTTAAATTATACAGAGAATATTTAATGCATATTTTTGGTGGTTATAGGAGGAAACAATCTGTCCACCCATTATTTAGAAATAACTCTCTACTATTTCCTCTCTTTCTTCGTATCAAATATTATAATATTAATAAATTAGCATAATATGCTATCATTTATACCCAAAGATCCTGTCTTCTTAGCATATCAATCTTTTCTCCTTTATTTAAGGGAGGTATAAATTCAGCCTGATCATTAGGAAGGAAAGTCATTTGTTTTAGTAAATACTCTAGTGAGAGGAGTGCCCATGTGGGTTTGAACAACCCAGTAATAAGGACTGTGTCCATTAATTTCTCCAGAAGACGATTCTTCTAGATGACATCATCATTTAAACCAAAACTTTAATGCCTTGCATAGATTTCGACAATAAAACTCTGGCTCACTTGGTGCATTTTATTAGCATTCTATACCAACTTGGAAAATCCTAGGGTTGTTGGGAATTGCTTTACTCCCTGTTATGCCACAGAATTATAACCATGTTCAGGATGGTTGAGTGATGATGATGTGGTTTATCTTTGTACAGGGAAGTATATCATGCAGTTGGACTGTGGTACCACTGAGAGGAAAACCAAGACAATAAATGCTAGAAAGCACGTAAACAGCAAGGAGTCATGAATACGGTGCCAGTGAAGAGATCCAAATAGGAAATCAAAATAAGTAGATAAAAGCAGACATTGGCCTTTTAATCAGATGCCAGGAGCAAAACCTTGGCAGAAGTGATAAATCTGTGACCATCTAATGGCATACAGGGATCTCTGCATTTTATCAGGTCAATGTTTATATTAACTGTGGTAGAAATCACTGAACATTCACTTCTAACCCTGGAAAATGAATCAGCAGGTTAGAAAGTGTATTTAATTCATTAGGTAGCATGTATTCACCCAAACAAAGCAGAAAGATGGTAAATTGCAGGAAAAAAATGAGTATCTGATTACTTCATGTTTTAGATAGAAATACTAAATTGTATTTATATTTGGTAATATGTTAGTATCTTAGATAAAATGAATCAAAAACTTTATGTAACTTATTAAAAATGCAAATTTAAGCCTGTATTAAGAAACCTGCATTCCACAAAGGACACTCAATGCCAAGTTCAAGTTGCACAGCAAGAGAGGTGTTACAGAGCACTTCCCCAAATAGAAGGGGCAAGTTAAAACCCATACTAGGTCTCCCATTTGGCATTACCTTCAGGAAAAAGAAAAATAAAATTTTCTGTCAAACTGAAGGGATATATAAGAGACCTTAATTCAACATAAGATTTCAAAATTATTTTCCTGCAGAGCCATTTTTTTTTTGAAATCATACTTGTGATCTATTAATGTAACATGTTTCTCCTCTGGTGTGAATTTCCTCTAATCTGTAGTGGAAAGATGAAAACTATAGTTTGAATTAAATTCTGTCAGGAAACTAGGTGATCATATAATTCAATGGATTGTCAAGCAATATCAATGACTTATTTATTTAAAAAACGTATTTCACATAGAGAAAGACAGAAAAGAAAAAAGATAAGTCAAAGAGAAAGATAAAAATTGGGCAATGGTGTATTATCTCTTTCTATAGAGAGAATTACGCAGGTCGTGTCTATAAAGTATGGAGTAGGATTCTACAAAGTACATGAAATGTAGTTTTATTGTTTTTATTGGCAAAAGTATAATCTTGACCTTTGGTAAACTGGCTAGGGAATAAGCCCTACAAATTTGAGCAATATGTGAAAATCTCGCTATAACCTGCCTACTTTAGCACTTGGAAGAAAACAGGTCCAGTTAGAGAATTCTGCTTACATTTATATTTCCAAATTTCAGCCAGCAAGGTAGGCAATCTACCACTCATTTTAACTATTTGAAAAACAGAAAACAGAAATGAAACAGTTTCTTTTTTCCTATTTGCCATCTAACCACTCTGTATGTATGGTTGGATATAATTGAAGAAATTTTTGACATTAACTATTCAACTAAACTGTCAGTTGTGCTTGAACATGAAAGAATATGTTGAATGATTAGAAGGCTGGCAAGTGCTGTTTGCCAATTTGCAATGATAATTGAACCCAGTAAACTGTAGCTGTATTGTTAGTAATACAAGTGTCGGGAAATGTAAGTTTAATAGAACCTCTCTTTGCCACCCTCCCTGTAAGCAATTCCCCATTTAATTTCACCAGTACTTGTCATTCTCTCGCTAGCATATGCTAACTGATACACAGGGATATTGAATGCTTAAGGACAAAAAGCTACTCTCTAGCAACCCAAAAAAGGTTTATGTACTAAAGTTTTAGTACTTTTTATATACTACCATATTGTTCACTTTTTTTTGAAAGGCATGTAAAATTTTAACGAACTGTGAAACCCAAATACAAAAAAAATTGTTTTTATACTTATGTTCACAAACTTATTTTAAATATGTATCTAATCTTTGAAATTATAAGGTGAGCTTTATGTTTTTGAAGATGAGCTGTTTTTTTACACATTTATTTATTTTTGAGAGAGAGAGAAAGAGAGAGAAAATGCAGGTTGGGGAAGAGCAGAGAGTGAAGGGGACAAAGGAGCCTAAGCGGGCTCTGCACTGAGAGCTGTGAGCCTGATTTTGGCCTTGCATTATCGATTAGGTGATCTGTCCATTGCTGTGAGTGGGGTGTTGAAGTCTCCTACTATTATGGTATCACTATTGATGAGTTTCTTGATGTTTGTGATTAATTGATTTATATATTTGGGTGCTCTCACATTTGGTGTATAAATGTTTACAATTGTTAGGTCTTCTTGGTGGATAGACGTGTTGATTATGATGTAATGCCCTTCTGCATCTCTTGATACAGTCTTTATTTTGAAGTCTAGATTGTATGATATAAGTATGGCTACTCCAGCAGTCTTTTGTTGACCATTAGCATGCTAGATGGTTCTCCATCCCCTTATTTTCAATCTGAAGGCATCTTTAGGTCTAAAGTGAGTCTCTTGTAAACAGCATATAGATGGATCTTGTTTTCTTATCCATTCTGTTACCCTATGTCTTTTGATTGGAACATTGGATCCACTGAGGTTTAGAGTGAGTATGGAAAGATATGAATTTATTGTCATTATGTTTCTTGTAGAGTTGGAGTTTCTGGGAGTGTTCTCTGGTCCTTTCTAGTCTTTCTTGCTTTTGGTCTTTTTTTTCCATCTTTTCTCCCCTCAGAAAGTCCCCCTTAAAATTTCTTGCAGGGTTGGTTTAGTGGTCACAAACTCCTTTAATTTTTGTTTGTCTGGGAAATGTGTTACCTCTCCTTCTATTTTGAATGACAGCCTTGCTGGATAAACAATTCTTGGCTGCATATTTTTCTGATTCAATGCATTTAATATATCCCGCCACTCATTTCAGACCTGCCAAATTTCTATGGACAGGTCTGCTGCAAACCTGATCTGTCTTCCCTTGTAGGTTAGGGACCTTTTTCCCTTGCTGCTTTCATGATTCTCTCCTTGCCTGAGTATTTTGTGAATTTGATTATGATATGCTTTGTTGATGGTCAGTTTTTGTTGAATCTAATGGGGGTCCTCTGTGCTTCCTGGATTTTGATGTCTGTGTCACCCCAGGTTAGAACAGTTTTCTGCCATGATTTGCTCACATAAGTCTTTGACCCCTATTTCTCTCTCCTCCTCTTCTGGGACCCCTATGATTCTGATGTTGTTCCTTTTTAATGAGTCACTGATTTCTCTAATTCTTAAATTGTGCTCTTTTGCCTTAATCTCCCTCTTTTTTTCTGCTTCATTATTCTCTATAAGTTTGTCCTCTATATCGCTGATTCTCTGTTCTACCTCATCCATCCTTGCCACCACGGCATCCATCTGTGAGTGCAGTTCAGTTATAGCATTTTTTATTTCATTCTATTTTTTACTTATTTTATCTCTGCAGAAAGGGGTTCTAATCTATTTTTGACTCCAGCTAGTATTCTTATTATTGTGATTCTAAATTCTGGTTCAGACATCTTGCTTATATCTGTGTTGGTTAAATCCCTGGCTGTCATTTCTTTGTGCTCTTTCTTTTAGGGTGAATTCCTTCATTTTGTCATTTTGAAGGGAGAAAAGGACTTAATGAGGTAGAAAAATGAAAATTAAAAAAATTTAAAAAATATTAAAATTAAAAAATTAAACACACACACACACACACACACGCACAAATCAAATAAATGATTCTAGATCCTAAGTGTGTTTTGGTCTTGATGTTGAAAGTGGTTTGATAGCTTTTGTCCACTCCCCGCTTTTTCACTCTCCGTGACCAAGCCCCAGGAACTACCTCTATCCCAAATTTTGTCTCTGATGCGGCTGTTTTCCCCGGCCCTTTACTTCTGAAGGACTGCAGCTTTGATCTGTTCCACCCCTCTGTGGGAGGGTCTCACTGAGCAATGGCTGAATGTCGGCTGCACCCAGGAACGCTTGCTGGACTCTGCTGCTGCCGGTGCCCGAGACTGCAGCCAGGTGCCAGCCCGCCCCAGAAAAAGTTCGCGAGATAGTGTAGCAGCAGCGATTCAGGGATTATGGAAAATCACAACACACATCTGGCACCAGGCTTCACCCTTAACGACCTTATTCCAACACCAGCGAATGTGGCCGTTCTCTGGGGTCTGCTGGGACCAGGTGGCTTCAACAGTCTCTACCAAATGTCCTTCCAGCAGTGGAATCGCTTCTTCCCGTGTGGCCCAAGAACCTCCCGGACCGCACTCTGCTCCTGGGGATTCGCCGTTCCCACCAGAGCACCACCAGGTATCAAGCTGCGGAGTTTCAGACTCTGCGCTGCCCCTGTTTACAGTCTTAATGGAATTTAAACCCTTACCTTTCTCCTTTCTCCCTTTTTAGTTTGTTCTCTGTGGCTGTTTCCAATTTTCCACTTTCTCTCTAGCTGCTTTTGGGGAGGGGTGCTTTTCCCGTAATCTCTGCCCCCCCCAGCCCAGTCTCCGTCCTCTCTCCGCCCACAAAAGCACCTCCCTGCCTGCCGCAGCTTCTTGCTCCCCAAGTTCACCTTTCCGTGCCGCATACCTGCTGAATTCTGTGGTTCAGGTTGTGCAGATTGTTGTGCTAATCCTCCAATCAGTTTTCTAGGTGTGCTGGATGGTTTAGTGTTGTTCTGGCTGTATTTCATGGATGTGAGACACACAAAAAATTTCCATGCTGTTCCGCCATCTTGGCTCCTCTCTGGGCCTTGAATTTTCAAATGGTGAGATCTTAACCTGAGCCAATGTCAGATACTCAACCAACTGAGCCACCCAGGCACCCCAGAAGGTGAAGAGCTTTAATATTTTATATACGAGAATATTGATCAAACTACCTGGCACATACTCAAGGCTCAATGCAAATGCTCTAAATAAATAAATGCTATTTATCTTCTTTTTTTTTTTCTGTTGTTCCTCTCAATCCCTTTTCTCAGAATATCCATCCCATTGGTGCTTTCCCATTTTTATCCATAATGTATTCACACTCTTTCCATTTGAGTTACTTGTGTTCCTTGAATATGTCAAGAATACTTCCCTCACTGGAACTTTTTCAAAAACTTTGTTAGCTCTCCTACTTACCCTCTAGGCCTTAGATCATCAACATATTCTTAAGATTTTCCATATTCTGAATTCTATTTTGCTTTATACTTTCATCTGTCCTTCAGAATATCTCTTATAATTATATATTTATTAGTAAAATTATTTTTGAATATCCCCCTACTAGATATTGAGTATATTTTTACTCATTGCCATATCTTTGACAACAATATATACTCTAAAAATATCATTGTTGAATGAAGCAGATGAATATAATCCTGGTACAATAAATGTCTTGATCCTTAGGAAACTTTTCAGTGTATCTTAGCTTGCTCTCAAGATGGCTGTCAACGAAGTGCACACCTCATTCAAAAACTTCCCTGTGGCATTGCTTGTTTGATGCATTGATTTCTTTTTGAAATACTTTTGCTTTTCTTGAGATCTAGTTGGTAAACATATCCCACTCTTGAAGGAGGTGGTGTTAGGCAGAGCAGTGTTTCCAAATCTAGCATCTGACATTGCTCCCACACTTGCTATTACAGAATTTCCTAGAACAGGCCCAAGTAGTGTTTGTGTGTGTGTGTGTGTGTGTGTGTGTGTGTGTGAGAGAGAGAGACACTTAAACTTCTGTGGTAATTCCGATGCCATTGATAGAGTACCCTGTATCAGAATTTTAGTATTAGATACACTGTTATCTCCTAATGAATTGAGAAACCATTATTCTCTATCCTTAGTTTCCTTAACTTTACAATGTAGGAATTATACAGCATTGACCATAATCCTTCAAAGAAATTTTAAAACTTGACAAAAACAGATGGGTTAAAGATTAAATTTTGTTTTTCAAATTTATTTATATTTGAGAGACAGAGAGAGACAGAACATGAGTGAGGGAGGGACAGAGAGAGAAGGAGACACAGAATCCGAAGCAGGCTCCAGGCTCTGAGCTGTCAGCACAGAGCCTCACGTGGGGCTTGAACCCACAAACTGTGAGATCATAGCCCGAGCCAAAGTCGGTCACTTAACCAACTGAGCCACACAGACCCCTCTGGTTTAAAGATTTTAAAGCCAATTTTGTAGTATATCATTTGCCCATAAATCAATAAGTTAACAAATGAGTGTCCAGGTTATTTTTGGTATTTTGAAAAGCATGTACGATGGCACTATGCTTTTGATGGCACCAGGAGGTCTATATCTCTATATAAATACAGGCATATACTGGTAATTTGTCTATAAAATAAGTGAAAACATCATAATTTCATAAAGAGTAGTGTTAACCTTTATGATACAGTTTAATTTATAGAACATCTCAAAGCTTGAAACTTTATTGTAATAATAAAGAAACCACAATTTATAATGAAAATAATTAATTCAAATTAGAATAGAAGTCAAAGTTATTTGCCAGATATTAATACCCAAGGCTAGATATCAGAGTTTTGTTTACTAGCTCCCAAGAGAGAAAGACACTGACTCGTGTGACTTTTCCACCCATCTGTAGTCATTAAATGCAAGTAATAAACATGAATATGCACCAAAGCCCATATCAGAATTAGCAATCAAATTAGTGTCACTTGCATTCATAGCAGATTTTCAAATGCCTTTAATTCTAATAGAAACAGAAAGAAGAACATTTCACACTGCCATGAATGTCCCTTTAGAATGTATAAAGCTGAAATAGAATTCCTATTACAAGGCAGGCTAGAATTTGACTAGATCTGTACCATTGACAAAAACCATGTTGAAATAGTGTTGACCTGTAGTTCCTCATACTCAAATGTTCCTAATGAGAGACTAAATTCTAGCATTGGGTGGTAATGCACTTTTGACTAAATGGTTTTAAGGTCAAAGCAAAAAGAAATGTAAAAATAAATTCTGAGCTTTCACACACTCGAAAAGCCACATACAATTAATTTTTTTGGTGAAACAATGTTTTATGAATATAATTTTTAACTTCATTGACCAAAACTATCTTGCATAAAGGTAGTGCTGGCTTCAATTAAGAGATTATTTATCTTGAGAAATTGTACATTTTCTTAAATTAAAAACGATCTCTTTTAATATTTCCAAAAAAGTGAAGTATCAAGTGAAGGCAAGCTACTTGGCGAAATCTTGTAAACAATTGAGAAAAGGTGAGTGCAGGAATTTGAAGAAAGGGAAAAGGAGGTTTTCTTCTGTGAAAAGTGTAGGTTCTGAGATTTTACCCGACTTGCAAACTAACAAGCTAATCTATGATAGTTTAATGAGCACTGACAGAAGACACAAGACACCCCAGTCAGAGACAAAGAATGGTTTATCACTCACAGTAATAACAGTAGTCAGAGTACAGCATTTTCCTGTGCTGTTTTCTCAAGGCCAGATTCCCCAGGGAAATGTAAAAAAGACAAAATGATATGTGTACATGCAATGGATTACTATGGACAGCAAGCATGTCTGTCTTTGCTCCAGAGAATATCAAGCAAACTATCCAGAGAGTGAAATTATGTTTGGCTTCCAAGGATATAAGCAAACGTGCTCTTTGCTCCAAAGGGTGACACTCTCTATCTTCCGCTATCTTAAAAAGATATTCCAGAACACAGCCAGTGCTTCTGCTCACAAGACACACAGCAATGTGAGACAACAGAAAATTGTCTCTCAACCCCTCGTATTCTGTCTCATATTCTGCAAGCTAGGGTCAAGAAAGGTAGACCTGTAGCCCCTGATCACTTAGCTAAAACAAGAAAACAGCTACTCTGAAAGAGAGTGACAAAAAAAATCATCCACAGTTTTTCTTCATAGTTCTCTTTCCAAGACTCTCAGGTACAAGTCTACGAAGCTATCTTTGTCCAGGGAATTACTATTTGGCATAAACAAGATGCTGACTTCTCAATTGTTATGCTACAGGTTTGAGGGTATAAACATGTTATAATAAAAAATACAAGTTTCAGTTCATTCCTCTCCACCTCTCCTGTCAGTTTACCAGACATATTTGAATTAAAGTGTAACCAATTCTGCATAAAAATAATGAACTACAACCCTTTCAAAAACATGGCAATAGCATTAAGTTAGGAACAAAAGTTTACAACACCCAATATGGCTCCATACAATCAATATATTTCATATTATTATTAAATGACAACAAATACTGTAAGAACCATTCTTTCCTATGCCCACCTTCAAATGGTGAACTAAATATGAGACTTTTAGTTGAACATCCCAACAAAAGCTATTCAAGAAAAAATGTTTAATACCATAACTAATGATGATTATCATAGGATGTTAAGTGAAAAGTGAGTCTCAAATGCATTTGTTAAGAGAAACCTATGGAGTTCTGAGTCACAAGCTTTCATTTGTTATGCTTCCAGAAATTCCACTATTAGCACACAAAGGGTTACTGCAGTCTATCATGTTGCATAGGATAATACTAGAACTATCCAGGCTAAACACACTGAAAATGTCCCGTAATTATTATCACATATTTAGGATGTAAAGCATGCCTAAAAGACTATTCAGAATTTTGATTCTGAAATAAGGAAGCATTGTTTTGAAATATTCTTACAGATACCTTTGGTTCAAAATGACTAGAAAACAATATATAAGAAAGTCTCAATTTTTGGGGTTTACTCTAAGCCAAAGATTTTTTGCTTTCTGCTTACACTATGTGTTTATTGTAATATTAAAACCTGTGAATATTCATTAAATTTATAGTATTTCAGTTTTCAGTCGTACTATGTCTCATAGTAGGAAAATACTTAGTAAATCAGTGAAGACAAGATGTTAAATTTTGCAGGTGCATTTTATCAGTTTTCAAAATAGATCTGGTATAAAAACATACTGCCTGTGCACCAAAGGAAAGTTGTTAAATTCTGACTTATTAGAGAGTGGCAGAATGCAGTTATGATCTTCTTACTGTGTTTATGCAATATTAATGTCATTACTTATATTGTTTTGTTTTTAAAGTTTATTTATTTATTTTGAAAGACAAAGCAAGCATAAGCAGGGGAGGGGGAGGGAGAGAGGGAGAGAGAGAAATCCCAAGCAGGCTCCACACCATTAGTGCTGAGCCCGACATGGGGCTTAATCCCACAAAGCTGTGTGATCATGACCTGAACCAAAACCAAGAGTCGGTGGCTTAACCAAATGTGCCAACCAGGTGCCCCTATTGTTTTGTTTTTTTTATGTGAATATATACCATTTAACATTAAACAATGTTTTTTAATGTTTATTTATTTTTGAGAGAGAGAGAGAGTATGAGTAGGGGAGAGGCAGAGAGAGAGGGAGACACAATCTGAAGCAGGCTCCAGGCTCTGAGCTGTAGGCACAGAGCCAGATGTGGGGCTCGAACTCACAAACAGTGAGATCATCACCTAAGCTGAAGTTGGAAACTTAACCGACTGAGACACCCAGGTGCCCCTACCATTTAACATTTTTAAAATAAAAAAAAAATCACTTCATAATGTAAATTGGTACATGTATATTTAAAATTAGCCTTATGAGGGGCGCCTGGGTGGCTCAGTTGGTGAAGCGGCCGACTTCGGCTCAGGTCGTGATCTCGCGGTCCATGAGTTGGAGCCCCACGTCGGGCTCTGTGCTGACAGCTCAGAGCCTGGAGCCTGTTTCGGATTCTGTGTCTCCCTTTCTCTGACCCTTCCCTGTTCATGCTCTGTCTCTCCCTGTCTCAAAAATAAATAAAAACGTTAAAAAATAAAATAAAATTAGCCTTGTGAAATGCCAAATGCCATAAATTCTAAGTATATCTAATTCACTGTTTTATAATCAATGTAAAGCATAGAAAACCACGTAATACAAATGGAAGAGTGCTTGGCAGTATGATAATGTCATTTTTTAGAGGACCTGTATTTATATATGGAATATTGATACATTGAATTTATTTATATTCCATCCTGATACCTCACAGAAATAACAGTGGAACTACTGAAATGTTATAAAACCACAAAGACCATGAGAACAGACAACTGTTGACCAGAAATTAGACAAATGAAGGACACATGGTAACCTATATTTCACACTGAAGAACATCTAAGTCTAACCAACTGTGGCAGGGTAAAAATACAGGAATTCTAATAACTAAGACCATTAAGCTCACAGAATCTCAGACATCCTTGGGAATTTGAGGTTCCTGGTATTGCCGAAGGCCAGGATGTAGGGACTGCTTTAACATAGGAAGATTAGTTAGAGGTTTATGTAAGAGGTTAGGTTACCCCTCCCAGATATGTGGGCAGGAAACTGGCCCCTCTCATTCCATCAGAGATGGAAAGCAGAACAGAGCATGGAGATTGGGAGAATTTTGAAAAGATTTGGTGAAAATTGAAAAACTGAGTGGTGAGAACCTCAGCCCAATAAATTCTAAGAACCAGTCTAAAACTGATCCATCCTTTCCCATATCAAGTCTCATGGAGGTAGGAGATTGCAGGATTCCTCTCTGTCTAAAGTGACATAAGAGAGAATATGAGAAGCAAATGACATTTGGTTGCTTTCCAGTGAAAAAGCCTGATCTCTTATGATATAGCCCCATCAGTGGGAAAGCCCTGAATGAGCTCTAAACTTCCAGTGACTTATCCCTGTATGTGATTGTTAGAATACTGAATTTATTCAACTTCTTTATTATCTATTAGCACACTAAAAAAATAAAAGCTCTCAGTTTTTCCCCATTGAGGATGATATTAGATGTGGGCCTTTCATACACGACACGAATGTCCACTCTCATCACTGTTTTTCAGTATATTACTGGAAGTCCTAGCCTCAGGAATCAGACAACCAAAAGAAATAAAAGGCATCCAAATCAGCAAGGAAGAAGTCAAACCCTCACTCTTTGCAGATGACATGATATTCTACATGGAAAACCGTAAAGATCACCAAAAAACTGCCAGAGCTGATACATGAATTCAGCAAAGTCACAGGATATAAAACCAATGTACAGAAATTGGTTGCATTTCTATATACCAATAATGAAGCAGCAGAAAAAAGATATAAAGAATTGATCCCATTTACAATTGCACCAAAAAACATAGGATACCTGGGAATAAGCCTCACCAAAGAGGTCTGGCTTAAAGATCTGTACATTGAAAACTATAGAAAGCTTGTAAAATAAATTGAAGACACAAAGAAATGAAAAAACATTCCATGCTCATGGATTGGAAGAACAGATATTGTTACAATGTCGATACTACCAAATGCAAGCTACACATTCAATGCAATCTCTATCAAAATAACACCAGCATTCTTCACAGAGCTAGAACAAACAATCCTAAAATTTGTATAACATCAGAAAAGTCCCCGGATAGCCTAAGCAATTCTCAAAAAGAAAACCAAAGCTGGAGGCATCACAATTCTGAACTTTAAGTTATATTACAAAGCTATAATCATCAAGACAATCTGGGACAGGCACAAAAAGACACACAGATCAATGGAACAGAATGAGAACCTAGAAGTGGATGCACAAATATATGGCCAACTAATCTTCAATAAAGCAGGAAAGAGTATCCAGTGGAAAAAAGACAGTCTCTTTAGCAAATGGTGATGGGAAGACTGGACAGCAACATGCAGAAGAATGAAACTGGACTACTTTCTTACACCATACACAAAAACAAATTCAAAGTAGATGAAAGACCTAAATGTGAGACAGGAAACCGTCGAAATCTTACAGGAGAGAATAGGCAGCAACATCTTTGACCTCGGCCACAGTTGCTTGTTACTTGACATGTCTCCAGAGGCAAGGGAAATAAAAACAAAAATGAACTATTGGGAAGTCATCAAAATAAAAAGCCTCTGCACACTGACGGAAAGAAATGAAAAATCTAAAAGGCAACTGATGGAATAGGAGAAGATATTTGCAAGTGAAATATCGAATAAAGGGTTAGTATCCAAAATCTATAAAGAACTTACCAAATTCAGCACCCATAAAACACATCATCCAGTGAAGAAATGGGCAGAAGAAATGAATTGACACTTTTCCAAAGAAGACATCCAGATGGCTAGCAGCCACATGAAAAGATGCTCAACATCACTCATCATCAGGGAAATGCAAATCAAAACCACAATGAGATACCACTTCACACCTGTCAGAGTGGCTAAAATGAACAACTTAGGAAACAAGAGATGTGGGTGAGGATGTGGAGAAAGGGGAACCCTTTTGCACTGCTGGTGGGAATGCAAACTGGTGCAGCCACTCTGGAAAACAGTATGGAGGTTCTTCAAAAAATTAAAAATAATACTACTCTACGACCTAACAATGACACCAGTAGGTATTTATTTGAAAGATACAAAAATGCTGATTTGAAGGGGCACATGAACCCCAAAGTTTACAGCAACACTATCCATGAGCCCACATGTCCATTGACTGATGAATGGATAAAGAAGATGTGGTTTATACATACATTGTAATACTACTTGGAGATGAAAAAGAACAAAATCTTGCCATTTGCAACAACACGGATGGAACTAGAGGGTATTATGCTAAGCAAAATAAGTCAGAAATAGACAGATATCATATGATTTCATTCATATGTGGAATTTGAGAAACGCTACAGATGAACATAGGGGAAGGGAAGGAAAAATAAGATAAAAACAGAGGGGGAGACGAAACATAAGAGACTCAAATACTGAGAACAAATTAAGCATTGCTGGAAGGGAGGTGGGTGGGGTAATAGGTTAAATGGGTGATGGTTGGGATGAGCACTGGGTTTTGCATGTAAGAGATGAATCACTTGGGTTCTACTCCTGAAGCCAAGACTACACTGTATGTTAACTAACTTTAAGTAAAAAAGAAACAACAACAACAAAAAACAAAACAAAAAAAGCAAAAACAAAAGAAACCTTAATGTGAAAAAATTAACAATAAATCTCAGGGATGAGACATACAATATCCAATAAACACAGAGTGAAATACAAACAGTTGACAACTCCCATTTCATACTAAGTATTGAAAATATATAGTTTGCTATTATGTGCAATAATTAGGTGAATTGAGACAGGTGTGATTCATAGAGATAACTATGTAGGTGTTATATTGGTCTTTAAACAAAGACCAATTTGTATTAACTATGTAGGTATTATAGGTATGTAGGTATTATATTGGTCTTTAAACAACCATATTGGTCTTTAAACAAAGCTTTGAGATTAAAAAGCTGTTTTAGTTGTTGTTGCCATTTTTGCAATTTTAATATTTAGCTCATATCCATAGCAAGAGAGTACAGACTGCATTATATTCTATTTTCATTAAAAAATACAAAACAGTTAACATTCCTTTTTTAGGCAGTATACAAAAGAAAATGAATGATTATTAGTGGCATAGTCTCTCAGGTAATTCTTCTATAAATTCTTCTAATTTGGAAAGAGAATCAAAGGTGAGAAATCTGATAAGCCAATATTCTGCTCTTCAAATAGAGATTTCTATCAGTCTACTCAATTAATCAGATATGGTTGAGAAGTATTTTAGTAGTTAACAAAGATTGGCCTATACTCTATCAGCATTATGAGAATAGAATTGGAATGAATGCTTTTTGGAATTTAGATCCATTTGCACTCCACATTAATAATGCCTTCAGTTGACTGAAACCAGCCAAAAAAATCTGCAATTAAGTGTCATTAGTTGAATTCACTCAAACTGGATCTTTGAAGAGTCTTTTCCAAGATATTAGGTTTCACTGAGTATACCATAATATTCTGGTGTTTAATGTTCAAGTCTTAAATTACCCCGCCAGGTTAAATGCAGTGGATTTGGTAGTTGGTGTTACTTATTATGTCACAATTTTTAAAGAAACAAATGAAAGTTTATATAAGTTATGGTGACTTAGGCTACAAGTAACAGAATAATTTAGCCTAGATTGGCTAAAAAGGAAGAAAATATGAAATATCCCAAAAAGTTTATTTAATTCAGGCTGGTTCCCATCAGAGTTGGATGATGGTCGCTGCAATTCCAGGCATCTCGTCTGACAACACAATATGCAGATGGAGAAAAGAAACTATGTCTTCCAGTTTTTCTATAGACCGTCCAGTAGACCTATCATTGTGTATCAATGCCCCCAGATTTGTTATATGTTCAACCTTTAATCAATTACTGTAAAGAGAAATCATATCATCACAATAGGCTCAGCTTTATAAGATTTACCCCTTAGCGGGGCATGGAGTCACTTAGGGATGTAAAACTGAACAAATTGTAATTTTGTTTGCAATGAAGTGAGGAATGATGTTGCATCATTAAGCTACAGTGTTTTACAGAAACTATAGAAGAGATAAAAACAAACAGACAAAAAAAGTCAGCAAATAGTCTCTAACACACACACAAATACCTGTATGTACATACACGTGTACACACCTACTCTCTCACACAAAACGGCTCAAGACCAACCTGATTTAAAATAAAGTTATACAATACTTATTGAATTTCTTTAGGAATTAACTGATAAGGAATCATGATTTACATTTGTATCAGTCACTGTCTCCAGGGAAACAGAACAATAGAACACACACAGACACACATAAACAATTTTTTTCAAAGAACTGGCTTACACAATCATGGGGCCAGTTTGAAGTCTATAGAGGAGTCCTTCAGGCTAAAAACTCTCAGTCAGGGGTTAAAGCTGCCTGGGGTCTTGAGGGAGAATTTCTTGTTTCTCAGGAAAACCTCAGTTTTGCTCTAAAAACTTTTGAGTAACTGGATGGGGCCCACCCACATTATTGAGGATAATCTCCTTTCCTTAAAGTTAAGTGATTGTGGATGTTAACCACAACTGCAGAATACCTCACAGCAATATTAAGATGAGTGTTTAATTGATTAACTGGGCAGCACAGCCTACCCAAGTTGACACATAAAATTAACCATCATAGTTTTTTTTGTTTTGACCCATCACTTTTATTTTATTTTAAACACCACAAAAAATGTTCATTTCTATATTTGCATGCTTAGCCTCCTCAGATAGCTTAACATAGATACTGGAAGTCTCTCTTCACTCTGTGCTGTATTTACTTATTTATTTATGTTAAAAATGTGAGTATAGTTGACACACAGTGTTACATTTGTTTCAGGTGTACAACATAGTGATTCAGTAAGTTTATTCATTATGTTGTGCTTCCCACAAGAGTAGCTACCATCTGTAGCCACACAATGCTATTACAATATCATTGACTATATTCCTTATCCGGTACTTTGTATTCCCATGATTTATTCATTCCATAACTGGAGGCCTGTATCCCCCACTACCCTTCACCTGTTTTGCCATCCTCCGGCAGCCATCAGTTTCTTCTCTGTATTTATAGGTCTGTTTCTGCTTTTTGTTTGTTCATTTGTTTTGGTTTTTAAATATAAGTGAAATCATATGATATTTGTCTTTCTCTGTCTGACTTATTTCACTTAGCATAATACCCTGTATGTACATCAAATGGCAAGAACTCGTCTTTTTTATGGCTGAGTAACAGTCTGTGTGTGTGTGTGTGTGTATAATACCTCCTTTGTTCATTTTTCTATCTATGCACACAAGGGTTGCTTTTGTATGTTGGCTATTTTAAGTAATGCTACAATAAAATAAGGGAGTATACATCTTTTCAAATTTGTGCTTTCATTTTATTTGAGTAAATACCCAATAGTGGAATTATTGGGTCATATGGTATTTCTGTTTTTAATTTTTTGAGGAATCTCCATACTGTTTTCCCCAATTTACATTCCTACCTCTGAGTGCAAGTGTTCCTTTTGCTCTGCATCCTTGACAACACTTGTTATTTCATGTCTTTTTGATTCTAGCCATTCTGATAGGTATAATACAGTGATACCTCATTATGGTTTTGATTTACATTTCCCATCACAGCTATGTTTTAAGAATGGCTTTGATTTGATTTTCAATTGATCACAAAATGCTAATTAGGTAATATATAAGGAAATGCCATTACATTAAAAATCATTTTAGTAATATATATCTATATTCTATTGAGAAATTATTATTGGTAAGTGACTATATTTTAAAACTATTTTAATTATGAAATGTTTCATACATACAGGAGATAATATACTAGGTACCTATGTACTTACCATCTACATTTTAAAATTTTCAGTATTTTGTTATAATTGAAAATTCAAATAATTTTATTATAGTTCTTATTATCAAACACATGGAGAATTATAGATAAAACCTACTCCACACATTCCTTCATCCAGGCCTAGAGGAAACCATTATATTTAGGTTGGTATATATAATTCATTTGCATGATTTATATATTATGTAGATTGTCACTTATACATAACCACATTTAAAGGATGGTAGGGTGTGTTTTAATTTAATATGGCACCATAGTGTAAGTATTTTCTTGCCATATTTTAAAATCAGCATTAACTTTCCTTGAATGTATTCTGGTTGATACACTTAAATTTGGTTTATTAACTTTAATGACTAGATGGTATTTCAATGTACCACTGCTGAAGACTTTATTTCAATGATTCACTTTTTAAATTTTTTTATTTTTTTATTTAAAAAATTTTTAATGTTTTGTTCAGTTTTGAGAGAGAGAGAGAGACCAAGCATGACCAAGGGAGGGGCAGAGAGAGAGGGAGACAAAATCTGAAGGAGGTTCCAGGCTCTGAGCCATTAGCACAAAGTCCGACAGGGAACTTGAACCCATGAACTGTGAGATCATGACCTGAGTTGAAGGTAGACAACTTAACTGACTGAGCCACCCAGGCACCCCTAATTTTTTTTAATGTTTATTTATTTTTGAGAGAGAGAAAGATTGTGAGTAGGGGAGTGGCAGAGAGAAAGGGAGACACAGAATACAAAGCAGGCTCCAGGATCAGAGCTGTAAGCACAGAGCCTACTCAGGGCTCCAACCCATGAACCGTGAGATCATGACCTGAGCTGAAGTTGGACACTTAGCCAACCGAGCCACCCAGGTGCCCCTATAATTCACTTTTTCTGAAGCTTCCAATTTATCAATTGTCCACAGGAATTACAGGCATCCTTTTGCACATATTAGACTGTGTTAGTCAAAGTGTGATTCTCAGGTTTGCACAAACTGCATAACCCTGGAAACACAACTTTACATAAAAATGATTTATATTTCATATTTAAATAATTCTGTTTTCACATATATATTAATAATCCACTTTTATTAACTGCTTATATTTATTTCCAACTTTTAATTAGATTGTTTAGCTTCATAAGGAACACCGATATTTTAAACTCCTGTAGTTGACTGATAACTCCTCTTGTGTTTTAAATTGTGTTTAAATTTAAATTTAATAACTCCTATTATTGTGATAACTCCTCTTGTGTTTTAAATGTTTTAAGGTTTTTCTTTTCACATTTATTTCATTAATTCATGTGAAATTTGTTCTGGAATACTATGTAAAATAGGAACCATTTACATGGTTCCAATGCAAAGGTACAAATGATACTTATTGACTATGTATGCATTACACCCAATCATTATAAAATCACAATAATACTTCTCTCATATATCAAGTTTTAAAGGATTTTGATCTCCTTCTGAGCTCTTGGTTTATTCAATTCTTTTTTTTTCTTTAAAGTTTTATTTACTTATTTTGAGAGAGAGTGAGCAGGAGAGGGACAGAGATTTGCAGTGGTCTGTAACAGAATGCACAATATTTCCAAGGAACCCACAATATCTGAGAGGAATGCCTATATTCAAGGTATAAAAATAAAATCCATTTCACAATGTATATGTATATCAAATTACCATGATGTACATTTTAAGTATCTAACAATTTTATATGTGAATTATATTCCAACAAAGCCATAAAAACATTTGAAGGAACACAAATATTCATTCCATAACAATAATGTTTCTTTTTCATTCATAATAACTTCAACTCAAATTTCTCTTTGTCACATATGCCTACTTTTTTCTCCCCCATAAGTTATCTTTTGGCTTTGTTAAACCTCTCTAATATGTTCTTATTTTCTACTTAGTTATTTTCTAGTCTAATTGCTATAAATTATTTCAACCCACTTTTCTTCATCTTTTGTTTCTCCCTCTGAGTTCTACCCCCCATTCTTTTCTTCTTTCCTATTTCATGATTCGTAGTCTTGTGTCATTATTTTTTTTTCACATTTTGCATTTAGTACTATAAATGCCCCTGTGTGCTGCTTTTGATGCATCTCACATTATATACATCTATAGATAGATATAGATATAGATGATATAGATATAGATACATTAATGTGCAGATCTAAATAATTCTATTTTTAATCATAAGTTATTCTTTCACTAATACATTACAGATCACAATTTAAAAAATTTCAATTGTATGAGTTTTGTTTCTTCTTAATGTCTAAAAGCATGTTCCTGTATTCATACAACATTTTCTGTATTTTCTGTTGTTACTTCTTTATTTTATGAGTCATATCACTAAATGTTTCAGGTGTACTTTAAAAGAATATATAGTCTCTAATTGGTGAATAGGGTTCTGTATATTCATTAAACCAAATGTATTATCTGTCCTTTACAATACTGTATTTCTGCCTTTTTACCAACGAAATTCTTGAAAAAAAATTCAAAATCTTTGTCAATTATTTTCTTGTTTTCATTATATATGTAACATTCTCAGATTAAAAATTCTTCCTGAAGAATTATTTGTCATTTTTAATTGATTCATTAATGTTTTTATAGTATACTATGTGACTTTTTAAAAGAGTGCTACAGTAGTAAAATAAATATTAAAAAGTAACAATAATCTTAGTATCTATAATTTTTCTCAAAAGACTGTAACTGACATTAATATTTATATATGTTTTATTAAATTAGTTTATATTTCAATCCCTATACCTTCAATATTTCTGAGACGTATTTTAGTCATGTTTGAAACTTCGTATTTTAAGTTTTTGCTCTATTTGAATATTTTTGGAGTTTAAACAGTTTCTTTTTAAAAATTTTTTTAATGTTTATTTATTTTTGAAAGAGAGAGAGAGAGAGAGCAGGGAAGGGACGGAGAGAGGGAATCACAGAATTCAAAGCAGGCTCCAGGCTCTGAGCTGTCAGCACAGAGCCCGACATGGGGCTCGAACTCACTAACCATGAGACCATGGCCTGAGCCAAAGATGGACCCTTAACCGACTGAGCCACCCAGGTGCCCTTAAACAGTTTCTTATCATTACTGATGCATTTGTATTTTTTTTCACTATCTAATTTTGTGTACTATGTGTTATGTTTTTACTTTAGTTTCTATATCCATTTATTGCTTTTTCTTGGAGTGACCATGTCACTCTTTATTCCTTATGTTTATATTCTAATCTGATCTTAAAAGTTTAACCCTATTTTTCTAACATGGGTACCTACAACATTGCAAATTCTAAATTTGATCAGCAAGTGTATTCTGTTGTCAAAATCAGTCTTTAAAACATTTTAAACTACCTTCCATATACATTTTACATTACTTTAATGTATTCTTTTAGTTATATTTTGTTTAATTGTCACTCCCCGCAACTAGTCACTAATGCTTATTTGGTTTTGCCTGTATTTATCGTTCTTAATTAAATTATTGTTAATTTGTAGATATTTTCCCCCTTCCCTTTGTGATTTTTTCCCTTCACTCTGTTGTTGCATTTAGGATATCTTTTTTTCTTCCCTTCCCCGCCGCCGCCGGAGTTTCACTATACTTCGTAGATTTGGATTTTTTATCGTATCATTCAATGTGCTTTTTTGATCTAAATGCTAGTATCTCTCTGTATCTTTGCAAAATTCTCAGCTAAGTTATCATTTTACATACCCCTTAATTCTTAGATATATACAAATAAATGGCAAGAATTGTTGTTTTGAATTTTTAAAAATCAGCTGTATTCAGTAGACAGTGATGGTTGTGGCTCAGTATACAGTATTGGTTCCTTTATTCTGCTTTACCAAAAACATGCCTATTTTTAGATTGTGATATTGCATCCAACTAAAAATACTTGTCTCCACAGACTACCTTTCTGTTGAAAGTTGCCATTTGATGACATTATTCTGGCCAAAATAAAATAAATAGACGGTTGGGTGTTCCAACAAAGTTCATTAAAAGGGATAAAGACTTATAGTTAATGATACTGTTTTGTACACTTAGAAATTTGTTAAGAAAAATAAGTCTCATGTTATGTATGTGTGTCTTTACTGCAGTGAAATAAAAAGAGGATAGATAAGTTAATTATTTTTTTCTGTTGACTATTATCTGCTCTTCTTTACAAAAAAAAAAAACTTAGGAAGTAAAGAAAAAGCTATGTAGTAAAAGAAAAGAAACAGGAAACAAGAAGGCACCTATGTCCTTGATTAGTTACTTAGACAACTCTATCCTTTCATTTTACCTCCAGATTTTCTGTTTGTGCAAATAAATAAATAAAACTCCTATTTCATTAAGCCACTAAAATGTGATTGTGTGTTTATGTGTGTGTTTATAGGTTAATTAGGGAGCCACATTCAATCCAAATTTAATCCTAACAAGGCAGCTAGTCAATAGAAGATATCTTGAATTTGTATTTTTTTTTGACGTTGGTTTTTTTTTTTTTTTTTTTTCCAACGTTTATTTATTTTTGGGACAGAGAGAGACAGAGCATGAACGGGGGAGGGGCAGAGAGAGAGGGAGACACAGAATCGGAAACAGGCTCCAGGCTCTGAGCCATCAGCCCAGAGCCTGACGCGGGGCTCGAACCCACGGACCGCGAGATCGTGACCTGGCTGAAGTCGGACGCTTAACCGACTGCGCCACCCAGGCGCCCCTTGACGTTGTTTTTTTATTTTTTAACATATATTCAGTTTTGAGAGACAGAGAGAGACAGAGTGCAAGTGGAGGAAGGAGCCTAGAGAGACAGAGACACAGAATCCGAAGCATGATCCAGGCTCTGAGCTGTCAGAACAGAGTCCAACATGGGGTTCAAACTCATGGACCTGAGCCGAAGTTGGAAGCTTAACGGAATGAGCCAGGTGCCCCATGTTGGTTTTTTAAAAAGTAAATAATATAGATTTGAATGGGAAGACATTAGTGGAACTCACATATGAGAGCAGCTGATGACCTTCATTCCATAGCTCAGAAAAGAAAATGAGTAGATTATTTTCAGGGTAGAAAAGATGAACATGACTTGCTTTTGCCTACTTTTCTTTATTCCCACAATCACTGCCAATGTAACTGCACTTTTAGTTCCTAGTCTTCAATAGAAGTCAATAATAAACTTTGTTTATATTGTACTTAAAATTTCAACTAACTACTCCAAAAATTTTAATTTTCTTAAATGATTTAACTACCTAAATACCTAACTATACACAAATCATCATAGTTCGGATAATCTAGTGAATGATTCAGTGATATTCCATCAATTTTAGTCCATAATAGGACTAGTTCGAATTTTACAAGTTTTCAGTTATTTTATGCTATAAATTTATATAAATTTTAAATTTGTCTTTTCATAAGATTCAAACATATACAATTCTCTTTCTTTGAGTATCCATGTAAGAAAATTTCTGTTGTTAAGGTCCAAGGTTCTGTCCTAAAACTGAAACCTTAAATCCGGAGGGATTTTTTAGTTTGGGGTTGAAAACAGAGATAAAGAGGGCCAAGTATAATGTGAATAGTTTCCAAAACCCTGAACTATTCAGTGAACCTATAAACTTAACATTTTGCTCTCTCTTGATAGTCAGGGCTGTGTTGAGACCAATTTTTGTGGTTTCATTTGGGTTTAGTGTCTAATTCTTCTGCCAGTTGGTAAGAATGAAAAAATGAATTAAACCCTAGAGAAGTTTCCAAACCCACAGAGCTCAGCAAAGGGTAGGGATTTTATTTTGAGTTTCAGGTTTCCTAGGGTTTGAAAAGAAAGGAAACCAAAGTCAAAATGCAGTGGACATGACATTTGTGAACAAAAACCAATACAAAGTTTGTTTTAACTGTTTTAGCGTTGTTGGAGCTACTGTCATCCTTCCATGCAGGGGAGTCTTACTTTCTTCTGTTTTATCTGCTCTTCACAGGAATCAAAGAATATGATGCTTCATTTAGCCATTCTTAAGATCCAGCTTTTTAAAACAAAGATTCCTTTAGCTTGAGCCCATGTTTATTCATCAAAATTTCCCTAAACGTTGTTAGTTTTCTATAAACAAACTCCTATTTTTCTCTCTCCTATTTTTTCCTCTCTCTCTCCCCTTTTCTCTATTATTTAATATTGCTAAGTAACAAATAATTTCATGAAACATTGTTCTCTGTTAGTTTTACAAGGAATTAACACCTTATTTTAAAATAGAGTGAGAAAGCGTAATATTTACTTAATGCAAATAAAGACCTAAACCAAATTCATGTAATTTTGGTACATAAATTTCCTATTTTTTCATTTTGTAGAAGACATTATCATGGCCTCCTTTCTCTTCAACTTCTTGGTAGTCTTGATGACATTTATTTTAATTAAAATTAGGGAAGAGAGGGGCACCTGTGTAACTCAGTCAGTTAAAGGGCCAACTTTGGCTCAGGTCATGAACTCACGGTTCATGGGTTCGAGTCCCATGTTGGGCTCTGTGCTGACAGCTCAGAGCCTGGAGACTGCTTTGGGTTCTGTGTCTCCCTCTCTTTCTGCCCCTTCCTGCTTGCACTCTGTCTGTCTGTCTCTCTCTCTTAAAAATAAAATAAACATTAAAAAATAAATACAATTAAGGAAGACCAAAATAAAGACTCAAAACATGCATAATTATACATATACATTGTATGGAAAAAAATAACGTAACACAAAGCTAATCCTCAA
Source organism: Lynx canadensis (assembly GCF_007474595.2). Lineage (NCBI taxonomy): Eukaryota > Metazoa > Chordata > Mammalia > Carnivora > Felidae > Lynx > Lynx canadensis. The sequence continues at coordinate 166,978,688 of NC_044303.2, forward strand.
TGCAGTGAGATTATAGTGTTTAGATTCTTAAGTATGATGGAAAACTTGTATCCTCATTTTAACCCAATTGGATAAGGGCCCCTGGTGATGTATCTCATATAAACTACACAAAACCTATTGTAAAGTAAAGAAAGGCTTTGAGAAATTGACCTACTGGAGACTACATGTTTTTACTGAAATCAAAAAATTATTAAGTAAAATATAGATTAATTTAGCTTCTATAGGAATCTAAGAGATGTAAGAGAATGAAGTGCAATAATCTGTAGTCTCTGGCAATTGACACTCTCCTCCTGTCATTTTTCAAAACTTTGTAATTTGTTTTGTATTCTGTACATACTCTTCTATATCAGCACAGCTGATCACTCAGACACTGACATATTAAAAAAATTGTCTTCAATGAAATATTTTCAGATTAGTCTGGCATATAGTAGGTACTTAATAAGAATCTTTAATATAGATGCCTCCACTCAAGGTTCCATTTGCCAGAAGTCTCACATGAAGCCCTGGCAAATTAGATTTATCAAAAGAAAGAAAAAAGAAGTATTTCTTCCATCCATGTCAGAAATTTCCTGTCAAGAAAGTCTTTTTCTTGAGGTTCCCACAAATTAATACTTTTTATTTTCAGTAGAACTTTGGAATAGTTATCATTTGTTGTCACCAGTGATTTACTGATATAAGAAATAATACCTATGAATAGCTAAGTGAAAGCTTTGTTGTGCTGGTTTTCAGAGTCAACATTTTCTTCAGCAAAGGTTATGATTGTAAGCCAGTATCCCACTTTGTTTTTCCCTCTAGCCGTTAGCAAGACGTTTAACTTGTCTTTGAGGTCTGTCAAATCAAAAACACTAACACTGTTTGCTTTTGTTATTTTTTTTTTTTAATTTAAAGGTCAGCTTGGCTGTTCAAGCCATTCTTATTGTATATTTCCTACTGAAAAAAAATAAGCTGGGATAATGTCCAATGACATTTTTAAACTTTGCAAAATACACAGGTATTTCACACAAAATACACAAATTCTAAATACTAACAATGAAGTAGTGAAATCAAGAAACATATGTCAAAGAAACTCTGGTATTATTACATCTTTTATATTTGACTACAATCCAGTCCCTTTCAAAGTTTTCCAAAGAGGACTGAATTGAGCTTAATTTCTAAATTAGCACAATTAGCATATTTGTTAATTAAATCCTGTTTTTATTTTAAATAAGTTGGCTTGTATATCAGCCTTAAATAAGTACTAATTATGTAAATACATTGAAAAGATTTCTTGTCCATTTTAAAACACTTGTAAATGTCAAGCAAACCTTGCAAATTTAAGCTCATTATTATTATGTAAAGGCCTCTAAAAACTTCATAAAAGGCACCATGATTATTTTACTGCAGGGAATTTTGTATTTAAAAATAAGAACGTACAAGACTGCCTCAATTAACTAATGTCCCTTCTGTAGCCATCAGTAGAGCTAAAGGATAAATAAGCTGTCAAGTTCAGTAGAATTTTCAAAGAAACGTGGAGTTTTTTGTCCAATTCCAGATCACAACTTTAAAGTACAAGAGTGCACATTTTGGCACACATGTACATGACTAATTTAAAAAGTTCTGGGTGAAAGAAATGCCATCAGGCAAAATCAGCCTGTTTGCCATAGCAACTGATGCCTAAGTACCTAATTTTACCTTTACTACATTCCTAGCTTGGAACTCTATAATTCCATTTTCTACTAAGATCTACTGATCTTTTGACACATTTTGAAAAGTTGTGTGCTTTTCCTGGACTTTTTAAAAAAATTTTTACCTTTGCATTTTGACACAATTTCAGACTTACAGAAAAGCTTAAGAATACCAATATATAAAAAATTCTACATACGTTTTACCACTCAGATACCCCAGATTTTAATACATATGTATTATATGTACATATATATAACATACATATACATATATATATATACATTAAACATGTATACATGTGTACATATACATATGAATGTGTATAATGGTAGTTGATATTTTATGATTTATATTCTCTATGTATGATATAGGATGAATATTTTTCCCACAACCATTGGACAGAAATATTCAGACATGATATCCGCTAATCCAAAATACTTAAATTTGCTTTTCTAAAGGTCAAGGACATTATTTTACATAACTACATTAAAATTTTTAAAAAGTCAGGTAATTAATTTGATTCAATTATCTAACTAGCTGATAATATTCAGATTTAATCCATTTCCCAGTAATGCCCTTTATAAAAAATAAAATCCCCAGTGGTATCTTGCATCCAGTTGATTCTAAAAATAGAATCCAGTTGATTCTAAAATAGATTTGCAGTCCTTGAATCTCAGTATATTGATATTTTTGAAGAATACAGGATAATTGATTTGTAAAAAGTCCCTCACTTTGGGATCACTGTTGTTTTCTCATGATTAGATTTATATGATAGCAATTTGGACCAGGATATTATAGGAATGATGTTGTGGTTTTGTCAGCAATAATATCAAGTGGAGTGTGAGGCCGATTTTTCCCATTATTGGTAATATTAATTTGGATATCTTGGTTAGGGTGGTTTTCTGCGACATTGCTTCACTATATTTTTCCCTTTGTAATTAATAAATATATGTATAGAAATACTTTAAGGCCATATATATAACTCTCAAATCTCAAATGTTCACTTATTCACTTTACCATTTATTAATAATCCCTGCTTGAATCTATTATGATGATTGTTGCCATCATATCTGATAATTATTTCCACATTTATTACTTGGCCTTATATTAGAAAGAGGAGCTTCCTCATTTTCTCTATTTGTTTATTTGCTTATTAGTTTATTTTTTATTCATTAATTAATTTTTGATATATTAATTTATATTATATTATATTATATTATTATTATATTATTATTATTATATATTATATTATATTATTATTATATTATATTATATTATTAATTATATCTGATAATTATTTCCACATTTATTACTTGGCCTTATATTAGAAAGAGGAGCTTCCTCATTTTCTCTATTTGTTTATTTGCTTATTAGTTTATTTTTTATTCATTAATTAATTTTTGATATATTAATTTATATTGTGTTTGGGATTAGTTTTTTCATTAACCTTTAGGATAGTTATGGTATTTATTTGAAATATGAATTAATTTGTTTTTGTTGGAATGGCATTTCAATTTTCTCCTATATACCTTAAAAAAAATGAAACATTACCAGAAGGCATACTCGGACAAGTGTCACTTCCCCTATTTCTACTTTCTTTCAGCTTTATTGAAGTACATAATAAGTCTACAAAACACTGCATATAATTCATGTACACGATTTGGTGAATTTGAACATATGTGTACTCTCATGTTACCATTACCATTCTTTTGTTTATTTTTCCAGTCTGATAGATAAAAATATTATCTCAATGTAGTTTAAATTTGCAATTCCTGATAGAGGTTCAACATCTTTTCAAAAATAATGTAAAGCATAAAAATGAACGATCTACAGTTGCACTCAAAAACATAATGTTGAATCTCAAAAATATATTTTTGAATGTAAGAAATCATAAAGGCATAAAATGGCATATTCTACATTATCTCATTTATGCAAATTAAAAAATATGTAAAAACTAATCTACACTATTACAAGCCAGGATATCAGTTACCCTTGTCAGACTGCAGTGACTGCAATGAGTAAGGATGGGGTGTTTGTTTCATAAAAATGTTTAGACTGTGAAAGTTCCTTGTACTGTTCTATTCTGGTATGCACCTTTTTTGTATGTATGTTACATTTCAATTGTTAAAAAACACAGTGGGTTTAGACTGACGGGACTACTAGATATAAAGTTAAATATGTTACCACATATGAAAGAAAGACAGGTCTTTTCTTATTATTAGAACAGAGGCTGATTTATGACAGTTGACTATGATTCTAACTTGTTTTTGCTTCACAGTATCACAGAAAAGTATTGCTTTACTCATAGATTTAACCATAAGGTATAGAGTTGTTGAAGTACTATGTTGTATTTTTGAAACTAATGTGATATTGTGTCAACTATACCAAAGTAAATAAACAAACAAACAAACACTTCAATTCCATAAAAAGCTTTCTAACAACTCTTTGAATAAAGCAATATTGTTTTGAGTATGTTTAAATCTTAATATTTCCTGAGATCAGAATATTAGTGTCACCCAGTGCTATTGTCATTAGCCAAGGGGAATGCCACTGACCATCTGAAACTGGATCACTTAGGTGAGCACATTAGCTCAGAGGAGTTACAAACATTAGATAGACAGTTTTTTGTTGTTTGCATTGTTTGATGCTATTGTTTCATTTCAAATTCCTTTACCAGATAAGAGTAAAAGTTGGAAATAGGTTCCCCTCCTCCTATAATTCACAGAAACATTTCTTTGTGTGTATCTGTGTGTACATGTGTGTGTTTGGTATTCTCAGTCTTCTATGAAAATAGACATAGCTTCAAATTGATGGGGGAAATCAGTGTACATGCTAGAGTGTGTTTCATCATACTCAAAACATTATGTCCCAAATGCTATCATCTGTGTGCCACTTTTAGGACTTCTGCCATATCTAAGTATAAGCTCATTAAAACTATTAAAACATTAAAACTATTGTTGACCTAATATTTCTATATAAATAAATTCATTTCAAATATGTCTAAAAGAATAATTTGTGTCATTAAAATGGAAAATATTCTTTGCCATAATAGGAGATGATATAAAATATGTATGATAAAAAGCACAGCATCTAAAGCCTCTAAACAAGAGACTATGTCTCCTTCCGATAAAAATAAGTTACTGGAGAGTTATAAAACATAGAGCTTTAAATTGCAACTTTTTCTCTGGAAAGTCTTGAAAGGTAATTAAAAGTAAAACGGAATGATTACAATTTAATTCACTTTTATTGAATAGTGACTCTAAGCAAAGCCTAAAATCGTCTCTTCTTCCTTCACTGTTTTGGGTCTCACATTTTTGGGAGCTCTGTTTTAGCCTGACTCCCAGGATCCATGTGCCTGGAACTTTTGCTTAACAACATGACTTCCAAGCTGCTATTTTATGGTGATCTTTAATTTGTACTTGCCTCTGGATACCTGTTTTTTGTTTGTTTGTTTGTTTGCGTATTGTGGATCACTGCTTATTCTTTATGCTCAGCTTCACTGAATCCCTGGCTCTTCTATTGTAGCTTCTCTTTTGTGCTTCTGTATCCAGTGGCTGCTGCCCACAGTCCTTAAACTGAAGTTTGGGCCTGATAGCTGACTTTGTGGAACTGATTCACCAAAGGCACAAGGGAATCAAAGGTAGTCTTCTCAAATGGATGCATAACAATCATTATGGTGAGAAATGGTTTTGAAAGATCATTAGCCTTGAATATTTACAGGATTTATTTTTGCTTTAGTCTTCCTAGTTCATTGGCCTCAGGAGCAAGGGGGATTTTATACAAAGTGAAGATTAAAAATTGGTCATGTATAATTCTCAGAATCAAACTAAAGTAACAGTAGTTAGCTATCATTTCATGATTTGCTTTGGCTTTCTCTATGGAGGAGATCAGAATATGCTCCTTTGGTGTGTGGCCTTGAGTCCAGCAGAGCAGGGTCAACAGCAATAAGCAGAGAACACTGTTGGCAACATGCCTGTCAGTGTGACCAAGAGGAATTTAGTCAAAGCAAATGATTGCTTAAGGGGAAAGGAAGAAAACAACATTCTCATTCCCAATATCACCCTACTAAGAGAGTGAAGTAAAAGAAAATGCTGGAAGATGAAGTAACATAGACAGTATCGCAGTCTGAATAGAGCCTACATTTTCTAAACTCGGTCAATTAAAGAATATGCTCAAAAGGGGTATCAACATGCACAAGTCCTTTTATGGATAAATGATAAATTTTAGAAATGGCAAAGGTATGGAACATGCCATTTCCCATATAAAATTTCCCTCCTCTGTGATTTATTAAACTCTGTCCTCTACCTGTAATTGGAGACCTTTTCAAAATGTATCTAAAAATGACTTAAATGCAAAGCAGGATGGAGTCCATTGGAAAAAAAATGGTATTATTCTGTATGTAACACATACAATATGACTATTTAGAAAAAAAGTGCTCTCAAATGTAGAGCATGTAATTAATATAGTGTATCCCCAAGGCACCAGTTGCATACAACTTGTAAGACCCAAGTTAAAATAGGGATTTCTTATAGGGATTTCAGGAATATAAATTCCTGGCCATTCAGAAACTGGAGTTATTAGTGGATTCCGCGGTGTATCAGCCGTAGGCAATGCTGTACTTTTCAAGGGAAAACCATTTATGTTTCTAGAATATTAAAATTATATTTTCCCTTTTTTCCATTATTTATTTTATATATTCAATAATATGTTACAAAAGAAATTATTAAAGATAATAGAAAAAAGAAAATGAGTCAAGCAAAACAACAAAATTTAAAAATCCCCACAGTGTCTCATTACACAGAAGCTTTATAAATCTTTCCATTTCTATATGTGCCCATCCCACATTCTCATGACTTTTTCACAAAGTTAAAACATTTGAGCAGATACTATTTGACATATTACTTTTTTGGACCCTAAAATTTCCCCGTTCCCAAGAGATAGCATGTTCTATGATATAGGGCAATTTTATTCTAGAGCTGCCTTTTGTCTCCAAAAATCCAAAACCATTGAGAAGAATGAGGACGAAAAGGAGTTGCTTCCGTAGCTAAACATTTCTGGAGATAAGAGAGATAGGCATGAGTCATATAAGCCAAGGGGCCCTGTGCTAACTCTCTGGAGGACTCAAGATATTCTCTGGAGGCAAGGATACTTGATGCACAGAGGCCAGACCCTACACCCTGGGCCTACAGCCCAAGATTCTGATTTCCACATGAGACAAAACAACACTCTAGAAAGGGCCACAGAAGCCAGAATGTAGCTAGCCCACAGATAAGCATTGCCGTGGGCAGAGGTTACCTCCCTAAAACCCTGGTACAACTTCTGGAAGCAGAATACCATAGGTGGACACGGAGAGAATTTGTCATAAGTTCCCATGAAATAAGAGTTTGGCATCAAAACTAAGCTGATTTATGGAAAATAAAGAACTGTCAATATTCCTTGTATACCTATTTGTGTAGTGGGATTTTTACTCTATGTAGTGTATTTCTCTTATTTAGCCAGTGTTTTTTAAACACCAATTATATGCAAAATGCTATCCTAAGCATAAGGCAAAAAGAAAATTATGGATAGTACTACTACTGTGAAAATATTTTCAGTTCAATAAATAAAAATACAGATAATTTTAAAGGCCAAATTATAATATATTTCATATTTATACAATATTTTATTTAATCAACTCCATGGTGGCTTACCATCTAGGCAGCTTCTAACTTTCCCCTAGAATAAAAACAAATATAGAAGACAAAACATAATTCCTCAATTTAATGAGCTAATTATACATGTATCCTGTTAGCATAAAGGATGCACATTTATTTCACACAGGGGAGCCTATACTTCTTATTTTCTTAGGAAATCTCATTATCAGTACTTCCTTCTTCCTCCATTTCTACTGAATTATCTCCTATCTTTACTATCTTAAAACAAAACAAATGGAAAAAAAATTAACAACCAAAAACTTCTTCCTTAACTCCACATCCATTTGAACTACAAAGCTAACTTCTTTCTATTTTAGGAGTGTTTCAGTCATCAGTGTCTCCATTTTCACACATCTACTCATTCCACTCATTTCACTCATCCACTCACTCCACCATGGCTTTCCCTCCTTTCCACTCTCAAAACAGTGTCATTGCTCTAGCTCACTAAATTCAGTCAATCCTTGCCTTCATCCTTTTTGTTCCAAAAACTTATTTATAAATATTGATTGCTTTTTGGTCTTTGAGACTCCCTCCACTGGCCATTAGCTTCTCTATCACCACTGTCTTCTGGTTTTCTTTCTAGTGATGTAACTGTCCTTCTCAGTTTCTGCTGCAGAACTTCCACTACTGTTTATGTTGGAGTCTTCAAAGAACTCAAAGAAACCAGACCTCCTTTCTTTCTTTTTTTTTCTCACCCTACATATTTTCAGGCAGATCTTACTCATGATTATAATTTCAGTAATTATCAAATACACATAAACATATATTTGTATCTCCATCTCAGATATCTTCTTGGAACTGTAGTCCTGAATACCCAAGTGAATTACTGACATGGCTACTTAGAATTCTTAGAACCAACTGCTTTACAACTGCTACAAAATTGAATGCTTGGTATTTCCTCTTCCACAGTCTACCAAAACTCTGTCCTCAGCCATGGTTCTCTAATTTTTCTGATTGGGTCTATTGTCCTTTCAGTCATTTCAGCAAGTCTTGGAATCATTCCTAAAAAATTTCTCTCCTTCCTACCCTATATCCAACCCATAACAAATCCTAAGGATTTTGTTTCTTATATAATTCTTGAGTTCATTTATTTCTCTTCATCTACCCTATAGTACTTTGATATAAGGCAATCACCTCTACTTCAAAGGAAAGTATTTGCCCACTAACTGTTTTTCTACAATTTCTTCTTGACTCTCTCTAACCTGTTCTTTATAATGCAGCTGGAGAGACATTTTCAATAGAAAAATTGGATTCTGTTACTCACTACTAAGTCTGCTTTCTGCATTTCTATTGTTTTTGGATTAAAAAAAATAATATTTATAGGATGGCTTTCCAGGGTTTCATCCTATTCTATTTCCTATTCCAGCTTCAACTTCACCCCACCCCCTTTAATAACTCTCCATATAGATCATATTTCAATTTGTCAAGTAGAACAGGGTTTTGCCAATCCTGGGCCTTGCACTACTCTTTCTTCCCCCAAACTGTCTTTGCCTAGTTTACTCATATTTTGTTCTTTAAATCTTAGTTTAAATGTTACTTTCTCAGGAGAAACTGAAGGGAAGTAGTGTTTGATAACATCATATTGTTTAAATTCACAGAATCTTCCTGTTTATAGTTATGCATCTATTTGTGACCATTGGGTGTTTCTCAACTCCCCTATTAAACTGTCCTAAAAGTATGAGCTATACCTGAGTTTTCGCAAATATGTATGTCCAGTGACTGAAACATTGCTTTCTTGACACATAGCAGATGTTCAATATTTGTTGAGTGAATAAATTAATAAATGATTATATCCTTCATGAATTGTCCAATTATTTTTTCAGAAAACTTCTAAAAGTGGAATTAACATGTTATGAACCAATTTTTTAAGTTTATTTATTTATTTTGAGAGAGGGAGAGAGAGAAAGAGAGAGAGAGAGAGACTGGGGGGTGGGGGTGGGGGTGTGGGTGGGGGCGGGAGAGAGAATCCCAAGTAGGCTCTGTACTTCCAGTGAACAGCCTGATATGGCACTCGAACTCCCCAACCTTCAGATCATGACCTGAGCCAAAATCAAGAGTCAGATGCCTAACTGACTGAAACACCCAGGCACCCCTAGACCATTAACATTTTTAAGAGTTCTTACAAATTGCTGAATTGTCTTCATGTAAATATTTACTAACCCTTCAATGAAGTCTGTGCATTCCTTTTGTATATACCAGTGATTATTCTAAAATTTGTCACTATTTAAAAACAAACAAACAAACAAACAAACAAACAAACAAACTGTAAATCTGTGGGGCACCTGGGTGGCTCAGTTGGTTAAGCGACTGACTTTGTCTCAGGTCATGATATCACAGTTTGTGGGTTTGAGCCCCGTGTTTGGCTCTATGCTGACGGCTTGAAGCCTGGAGCCTGCTTCGGATTCTGTGTCTTCCTCTCTCTCTGCTCCTCCCCAACTTGTGCTTTGTCTCTCTCTCTCTCTCAAAAATAAACATTTAAAAAATTAAAAAAACCTAAACAAATTAAAAACTGAAAATCTGTTAGATGAAAAAGATAGATTTTCATATATCTGATTACCCATAATATTAAATAGGATTATTTCTTTCACAAGTGCTTTTGTCTCTTATTAATTATCTGTGTATGTATTTTTCTCATTGTATTATTTATGTCTTTCTCTTTTTAAAATTGTTTTGTAACTAATGATGGCAAGGAGAGATGTATGAGATGATGTCGTGAGGATAAATTTAAAGGAGTTTCTGTTCATTTTCTTAGAAATTCTTGGTTGTAAATGACATGTTAAATCTAAAATTTAAGATATTGTATCTGTGTTATTCCCTTGTATTCATTCATAGGTCCTATATAAATGAAAATAATTATTAATCATTTCTCATGAACGAAGGAACATTGGAAGCAAAAGAGAAAGAGTTGGCAAAGTATAAAATTATAGTGCTAAATAAAGTACATTTCCAGATGTGAGTCAACTTGTTTTTTCCACTACCTGTTGGTCCTATAGCACGGAAAAACAAAAAAGCAAACAATAAGGGAAAAAGGATTCTAAAGCCTCTCAGTAGCCTATTTCAGTTTATAACTGTTCTTGTAAACTTGTCAAGTTCTGGCTTTAAATCCTATCTTACCTTACAAATGAAAATTTGTTTAAAGTTCTTTTGAGTAGGTTGTTTTACTTTTCATGAGTCCATGAGGCAAAAACAGTTCTTATTGTGATATGCATTGTTCTTATGAGGTGTCAACTGGTGAATATCAAATAATACAAAGGCATGCACTGTTGTTTCACATGAGTCAGACCCTGAATTAGAAGAGAAAAGAGCCTGGTCTGAAAGTTAGGATATGGATTCATAACATAAGTCTGCCACTAACTGGTTTCAGCTTCCATGTTGGCTATGCTGAGTCTCAAGGTTTTTAGCTCCAACGCAATAACATGAGAGTATTCTTACAATTGCTAAATGAATAGAATCACCTAGGCATTTGTTGAAAATACAGATTCCTGGGGCACACCACAGACATTTCAAATCAGAATCTCCAGGGAACAAGTTCCATAGTATCTCTTATGCTCAGGCAGATTTGGAAATAACTGGATTTGTTGACCCCTGTGACTTTTCCTAACTCGAATTTTAAGATTTTAATTATCGGTCAACAGCAGACAAATATCTACTGAAATGGTGATAAGGGCATTTACTTTGAAAATTCCTCAATTATTAGAATATTATAGCAGAGTAAAAAAAATTAGAAGATAATCTAGGGTAGCCCTACACCCTTCCTCATATCCTAATTTCTCATTTTTAGTCTCAGAAGCAACCTATCACCAGAGTAGTGGTCTTAAATTTCCTCTAAAATGACCTCTGTTTAGGAACCATGACTTCTAGGGACACCTAGTTGACTCAGTTGGTTAAGTGTCTGACTCTTGATTTTGGCTCATGTCATGATCTCACAGTTTGTGAGTTTGAGCCCTGTGTTGGGCTTTGTGCTGATGGCCGAGACTACTTGGGATTCTGTCTCCCTCTCTCTGTTCCCTCCCTTGCTTGCTCTCTATTGCTCTCAAAATAAATATAAATAAACTTTAAAAAAAAAGAAAAAAAAAGAACCATGACTTCTATGATATGGATTATCATAAAAAAGCCTCAGTTGTTCTTTTATAAATGTGGATGAATCTTCCTTCTTTTTTTTTTCTTCTCTGAGAACAAGTCATGATCTATGAACAGGTAGTTTTTTCCTACGTGATCTAAGTAAAATATTATGTCTGTTTTCCTGTAAATGTACTTATTTACATATACTACTTTTATCCACAATTCAGCTGTTCTCTTGTTATTTAGTGTAGAAAATAACCTGTAAAACCTAAAAGAAAGAGAGAAAGAGTGAAAAAGAGGGAGAAAGAAAGAAAGAAAGAAAAAAAAGAAAAGAAAGAAAGAGGTTGAACAAAGTTGAGGAATGGGCTATATTTGTTTTAGAAACTAAAAAGTTGGGTAAACTAAGAAGGAAGTCAATTTGATCATCTGGATCATGATAGTTAAGGGAAAACAGACAAGCCTGTTCCACAGACTCCGTAAGGAAAATTAAAGATCGACTAAGGAATTGTTCCTGATCTAAATGATAATCCTATTACTTGTAGTAATAGTCATAATACAGTATGGCATCTCTATAACATTTTTATCGTTAACATAATTTTTATAAGCAGATGTGAATATGACATCTACCATGCCTTTTCTCTAGGTATTATTACATCTATTTTCAAATGAAGTAATTGAATTAAAGCTTACAGAGAATGATTCATGCATTAAGAGTCTGGGCTAATTTTCCTGGATTCAAGTCTTAGGCTCTTTTTTGTCTACCATGAAGTCCCAAATACCATGTTTTGAGTCAAACTTTATTACCAAACCAAGACCCATATCTACACAGTCTTGGACCTGAACAAAGCTCCTGCAGTGAGCCTGATCTCTAATTTCCCAAGGCATATGGAAGGGGCAAACTAGTGACCTCATCATCATGGTGATATCTCATGCTCATTTAATGCCAGACCTGGTGTTAAGTACTTTACACATATTGTCACATTTACTTTTCACATTCACACTCAAATATAAATGATGTCATTGCCCATATTTTACCACTGAGTAAACTGTCTCAAGCAGGTCATCTAAGGGTAAAGAGTGACTCCATCTACTACCTCCCCTCTTGTGGATGGGGTATTACGTTGCCCACAAGTTGAACTCAGAATCCTTTCTCCATGAAAACATTGCTTCTGTATATGTTTTCTACTATTATTCTTTTAATTACCAGGGCATGCTATTAGTCAAATAAGGTATTGTTAGAGACTCTGGGGACCTGTGCATCATTTCTAAAATTGTTTCAGAGGAAGGAAAGTCTTCTGTGTTCCTACGTATATATTGAAGTGAGGATTGTATACAATTAACCCCGATTGTTATGCTTATTACATATCCCAACAAAAGACTTTGATTTGGAAAGTAATGGAGACCTAACTAGCCCTTGATACCTGGGTACTATTCCTAAAAACAGTTTCACAGGATTCATAAATATTAGGATTAAAGTAAAGACAAATGAATAGGTAAAAGCAGGAGTAGGTAACAAGTCAGGAGGAAATTTTAAAAATATACATGTTATACATATATATCATATATACATGTATATACAACATATATATTATATATATGAAACACTTTATATATCATTATTAAAAGCAGACCCTCTAAATGTCAATTGGATGCTATACTTTAACTACTTAATTCACTGCAACATAATGAGACTAGGCACAAAAAAAAAAGATTAAAGAACAGATCATTGAAGATTTCATTTACTTATAATAGAAACAAAATAAACAAATGAAAAAGCTGAGCAGAGACCTTACTTCTTCCTTTGTTTTCTATTTTTCTGTCTCCGTGTAACTGGAACAATTGGTTATTTTCATATGAACACAATTCACTAAAAATTAACATTGATTTTATCCTCACTTGCTGTCCCATCTATTTAGTTGTAAAGGGGCAGAATTACTTCTATTAGGACAAATTTGCTGGAGGTTAAGATCTATCACAGAATAGATGATGGAAATAAAGAAGAATTGGGAGGACACACAAGAAAGTACAGCACAAAACCTCTCGCTTCTAAAGATAGGTGGTTATTTAAAAACCTTACAAGACATTTTTTTTTGCCAAAATTCACAACATCATATAGAGCTGGTCTTTGTAAACTAATATTTCACATCTGTTACCTAAAACTACAGTTTTAAAATAGGAGGTAAGGAGGACATTGGAGTATGCTTAAAATTAGTAGGTTATGCTTTAATTTATAGTCAGAGTTCTTTTCTGTACAGGCTGCACAAATCCCCCTTATGGTGTTGAGGCCATAAAAAGAAAGCAATACTTCTTTGCTTGCTTAGACCCAGCAAGAAAATAGAATCATTGTCTGGAAGTGGGCAGCATGTATAAGCTCCACAAGTGCAATAACCCTAAGTCTTGCTGACCTCTGAGGTTCTGGGGCCATGTTGGATTACTGAGGATGGAAGCTTAATGTAATCCCAGTCCCTGGTAAAGTGGGTCTCATAGAAGCAAGAACAAAAGAGAGAGAGAAAGATGATTAATTCAGATTTTTGACTTGTCTAGAATTTGGTAATAACATCTACTTTTATTTTAGCATGCTTGTAAGTTTTAGATATTAATAATTCATATTTTATTATATGCCAGGAGAAATGGGCTTTACAAATCTGTTCTGTTCCTAGGACCTCTAAATGCTTTATTTAGCCACCAATAACACTTACAAAATTGTAGATGCTTGACATATACCTACTGAATAATCAATATAGCATCATTACCAAATTAGAAGTAGTATCTGAAAGGTTACAAAAATGACGTATAGAGTACTGACAGTCTAGCACTCAATGAAAAACATTCTTGTAGTATGGACTGGTGGTATAGATTATCAACAGTTACTCTAGTTCCAAAGAGAAAAGAGAAAAGAGGCCAGAGGGAAGTCCTCTTCCTTATATCCATCTACTACATGTTTCTCTACAATGTACAATAGCAGACTTTTCCCTAAACATATTATTTATCATTTAAGGCCAACTACACTATAAATACACTGAATAGATTTTGAGTTTCTATGTTGTGCTGGTTATTAAGCTAGAATCTTTCAGCTTCAAACTCATCCATCTACACATGCATAATGCTGGGGTAGAGACTGTGCAAATTACATTTCCCTCTTTACCAGCTGATTCCCTCTTAGGTTTTGCCAACAAGAGCCCTTTGAGGAGATCTGAAAGCTGCAGGCAGACAAAGGGCTCTTCCCTTCCTGTTTGACTACTGTGCCTATAGAGTCACTCAGCCAATGGCTCTTAATTCCTACAGAAGCAGTTGCTTCCTGACTTCAATTCTATTTTTCTCTCCACTGCCAGACCAATCTTATCACAACCCTTCAACAGAGTTAGCAGAATACTACCCTGCCCTTGGTGGTGTGCTCCACTTCCTCAGGACCCACCTTCAAGTCCTGGTTCCCTTTCGTCTCCTTCCAGGGATGGTAGCTACTCCCTGCCATTGGCTATGTGTTATCTCCCAGTTAACTTTTTGCTGGCTACAGTTTCCTAGCACCTTTATAACCAAATCCCTGCTTTAAATAATCTCTTCTAAAGTAATTAGTGTGCGTTTTGTTTTTTGACTGGACTCTGATACATACATGATGTCAATTTAAATTAATAATTTTTTTCTAATACTTGAATTTAAATGTTTCATAGTTAAGAAGGAGTTGGAATGCAAGTTAGGAGACAGATTTTATTTCTGGTTACCTAATTTTGAGCAAATAAAATGTACATTTTGATTTTGTATGTGAAATGAATGATAAAGAACATATACAGATAGGTATATATACATGCATATACACAGATTATCAATTTATTATTTGTTCTCATGAGATTATTTTGTAGGTTAACATACTAATGTGTGCAAAAAGACTTTGAAAAACCATTGTGTAGGCAAATGCTAGTCACTATTATAAAATAAATATTTTAAGTTGACATAAAATTCTGTGTTCATCTTACTTTGCAAATTTCAGAATTTTATGTGTTTGTATATTACAAGAAAACACATCCCGTTTGTTGATATGCATTATTTAAAAAGAAACTATACAGAATGTGTATAAAGTAAAAAATAATAATAATAAATAAATAAAAGAAAAGCTACAAGTTAGCAGGATTAGACAGGAACACATTTATTTTCTTTTGTCCCTGGATACTATGGAAGCTTTCTATTCAGAGAGTGGGAAGAGTAGATAACTTTTTCATGAAGCTAGTATGAAATATATACCAACAGTAGAAAAAATATTTTCTTATGCGTTCTGATACAGATTTCTTATTCTCATTGCAAAGAATAGATGTTTTTGCAATTATTTAAAAAAATGCATTAAGGTAATTAACACATTTCATCATAGTCTTCCCTTTTTATTTCCAACTTTGCTCTTACCACTTAGCCACACTCTCATTTCCTTCAAAATTTTATGTTCTCCCTGACCTCAGTGACTTGATAATGCTCTTTATATTAGTCTGACTCCATTTTTGATGTTCCACTATTGAGAGCTTTCAGTCTCTACCACTTTCCCTTTCCCTTTGGCCCCACATCTGGGAAAATTTGTAAGAAAGCCTGAATTCTTTCTCCTCTGGCACCTGTGGGAAATTCAAACCAGTCAAACACTGACCTGTGTATGGGAATTCTAACCCATGTCATACCTCCTAACCACCATAAAATCCCAAGCCAACCTCTTTTCCCTGCTGTCTCATGCCATTCTTGGATCTGTGGGGAATCCCACCCTGTTCTCCCCAGAAAGCCTCGTCGTGTGAGTAATAAACGTTCTTAAATCCCCTTGATATTTGTGTTGCGTCATTAGTTTCAAACCAGATTTTGACTGAATCGATTCTGCCTGTGCAAGGTGACACAGCTACTGGCACAGAGAACAGGGAGTCTGGGCAATGACCATGCCCCCGGAAGATGTTATTCTCTTGCTCTGTCTTACTAGCTCTGTTGCTTGCTGTTAGCATGTCTTCAGTTGTGTTGTGGCCTGGTGGCAAGCTTGTACTTTGATCTGTGCTCTTTTGTGCTACATTTGCTGGGTTCAAGGTTGTCCCCATTACAGATTCATCCCAAACTAAATCAGAAGTTATAATTGGTGTTTAAGAATGAGTATGGAAAATAAGGCTCTCCTTAATGTGATCCTGGCATGTGTCTCTACTGGTGTCTCTATCTATTTGTCAATCTTATTGAAATTACCTACACCACCTAATCAGCAACAGGTAAAATACTTCAGTGTCCAAAATACACTTCAGTCATAGATTTAGCTAAAGTGTTGTATTTGGTACCCATGTCAACAAGCTTGCAGCTGTTGTTTGCATATTTCTTTGAAGGAACACAATACCCCTTTACCCAGCTAGCCATCCAGTACCTCAGTAGCCCTCCAATCACATACAACCTTTGCAGGAAAGATCTTAGTCACACTTGACTGTCTCTAAGAACACAGGTGTGACATCACACAGAAGATATCCTCCATTGAGAAGATTCATTTGACACTCATTCAGGGCATACAAATACTCACAAAGGAACTCACAAAAAGGAGATAGGTCCTTGCCCTATACATAGGACAAGGCCCTGCCACTATAGTTAAATTCCTGAAAAGTATTTGGTAATCAAAGGTTTCTCTATCCCTCACATTGTACAGAAACAGTTATTGACCTTCTTAGCATCCATAAAAGTAAAACAAAGCCAATGTCCTTTAGATTCCACAGGTAATATATTTTGCAATTTTACTTATTTTTTTTTTACTTAAGTTTTACTTAAGCCTATCTATGCTGTTACTTGAAAAGTCACTCACATGGAATGAGGTCCCCTACGACAAATTTCTAGAATTTGCCCAAGTTGCAAGACAACAATATTCCCATTAGTATTCCCTACAAAATCCTTCCCTGTAAGGTCTTCAGTAACTTTCTTTTATGTATCGTAGAATCTCTGGGCTACTCATAATGGCCATAAATTGCTTATGAATTTCTGGTATAAGAAACTGCTCTCCTCAGCCTCATGCTATACATTAGACTGGCAATTGTTGGCTGCTACTGTGCTCTTCTGGAAACAGAGAATCCAAGTCTATGATCCTTGATACCTAGCTGCCCATCATGCTTTGCAGTTCCTGCAAGGTTGGAATGGCCACCAGGTTCTCCTTGCTAAAAGAGAGGCAAGCCTGGGTTCTCTGGCATATTTTGTCTTTAGGAAGGGTGATTTTTTCCTGAAGTCAGTCGCTTGCCAGATGCCATGGTGCTGGATGGTGAGGTCATCCCCATCCTGACCATACTGTGTGAAGAGTAGAGGGAATTCCTACACTTTAAAGACTGTGTCGCCACCATTCACATGATGGAGCTCTTGAGGAGATGCTGCTTTTCATTAACCAGACTACGGCCAATTCAGAATGGTACCTGAGGGTCAGCTTAATTGGTTGAATTCAGACAGTCATCTTAGCACTGGATGCCCTGGCCAACACTTGCCCCATCTCCACATTTTTGCAGTGATTTGGCTGTCTGGAGTTGCCAATATCAGCAACAACTTCTTATCCAAGCTTTTTGTTTGTTTGTTTGTTTTTTACTTTGGGGTAAAGAACTCTAGAAATATCTCACTTCACATATATCTTAAATATAAATGAATGTCAAACATGTTTCCTTACATGTAAAGCCACAATACAAGACACTACACAAAACCAATGATGAGCTCATAAACAAGGCATTCAACAGAAATTTCACCTAATTTATGGCCTCAAAGCTACAAGTATTATAAAGGATAATAAAGTAGTAGCTTACTTAAACAAGCCCAGATATAATTCAATGAAATATGGCATATTTAAGTCACCAGCCAAACATCATGAATTCTAATAGTCTGTAACAATTATGAATTATAACAGTCTGACTATTTTTTTATGTTCGACTACTGATGATTTTCAAGTCCACTACTCCTACTCCTTCTTCTGCCTCACATCTGATTGAGGTAAGAAAGTTCAGATATTCCCTCCTTTGGTACTACTGGAAAGTATAAACCACACAAGCTCCAACCCACATGGAGGAACCTTCTCTTTGCCCCACCTACTAGCCACCATGAAACCCCAATCCAGTTTTCCTTCCTATTCTTTGATAGAATTCTTGGACCTGTTTTGGAATCTATTCTGTTTTCCCCAGAAAGCCTCATTATTAGATGAGTAGTCAATCTTTTCATACCCTCCTAGCACACGTATGGTGTGATCGGTTTCAACATCTGAATAGATTTTGGGTGAAGGCATCCATCTCACCTCTGTGGACACTCTCTAATCCTGTTTTAGGTTTTTATGGTTGTTTGCATTTTTATTGTGGTAAAAACACATAATATAGAATTTACCATATTAACTATTTGCAAGTATACATTTCTGTCATGTTAAGTATGTTTATATTGTTGTAAAACATCTCCAGAACTTTTTCATCTTGAAAATCTGTAACAACTGGGTGGCTCAGCCAGTTGAACATCTGACTTTGGCTCAGGCTTTGATCTCACAGTTGTGAGTTTGAGCCTGCTTTGGATGTCTCACTCTCTCTCTCTCTCTTTCTGTCCCTCCCCCAGTCACTCTCTGTCTCTATCTCTCAAATAAATAAACATTAAAAAAAGAAAGAAAATCCATAACTCTATGCCTAATGAAGAGCAACTCCCCTTTATCCCTCTTGAAAGCCCTTGATAACCAGCATTTTATTTTCTGTTTGTATAAATTTAACTACTTTAGATACCTAATGTAAGTGAAATCAACAGCTGTCAGTTTTTCTGACTGGCTAATTTCACTTATGTCCTCAAGGATCATGCATAATATAGCATGTGGCAGAATTTCCTTCCTTTTTAAGGCTGAATAGTATTTCATTGTATGTATATGCTACATTTCCATTAACCATTCATCCATGGATGGACACTAATGCTGTTTCTATCTCTTGGCTATTGTGAATAGTATTATTATGAACATGGGTGTGTAAGTATCACTTCAAGACCCTATTTTAAACTCTTGGATATATTTCCAGAAGTGGAATTCCTGGATGATATAGCAGTTTTATTTTCAACTTTTTGAAGAATTTCCATAATTGTTGCATCATTTCACAATCCCACAAACAATGCACAAAGGTTCCAATTTCTCCACATCTTCAACAACACTTGTTATTTTTCTGTGTCTTTACATTTTCTTTAGTATAATGAGGGATGTGAGATGATATCTCACTGTGCTTTTGATTTGTATTTCCCTAATGATTAGTGATACTGAGCATCTTTTCATATGCTCTGAGCTAGTTATATAGTATCTTTGATCTTCCTTCTGTTCTGAACTCCTTTTTTCCCCCTCGCTCTTCATTTACTTTATTTATATTTATCATTCTTAAACCATAGCTAATGTATTTTTTCAAGCCATTGGTGATTGTTATGCATTCCCCAATATTCTCCATCTTAGTCTCATTTCTCAAGCAAATATTTTATATCTGTTTTATCTTCCCTAATGTAAAACTAAGCGAGGAAGACACAACTACTGCTCATTTACCTACTGTGCCTGACACTTTCCAGGTGACTTCTAAATACTCTTGACTTTATGACTTTATTTTGTGAGTCAAGGGTTTTTGTTACTTGCTTTGCTGGAGGGAGAGTCTCGACAAAGAAATTATTAAAATCACTTTGAATTAATTGTCATAATTGGCTCTTCCAGTGAGCATTCCTTTTATTGGGCCCAGGAAGTGAACTGCCCCCCCCCTGCAAAAAACAAAAACAAAAAACAAAAAAACAAAAGAAAATAAAACCCAGTACTATGATAGTGCTAAGTTTAATTTAGCACTTTTTTCCAATAACTGTATTACATGATTTATTTATTATCAATGATTGTAAGAAACAAAAACACTACGTCATGTCTAGATTGCAAATGAGAAATGAAGCTTCAAAAAGCAAGCAGTTTATCCAAGAGCACAAAGCTAGTGTGCAGAGGAACTAGTGGCTTGCATGAGGCAGTCTGGCTGCACAGCCCTCTTGTGCTGCAAAGAAGAGGAAATGGGCCAGAAGAAATCAATGTTTTCCTTAAAATGGGTGTGGAGCTATGCTATTATTCCAGAGCTGACAGAGAACAAGTGAGTTCAGTGTTTGCAAAGCACTTAAGGGCCAGAATTATTAGCTTCTCTGAAAACGTAACATAGTAAAATAAGTTTTATACATCTCTTTTAAGGCCAAAACTAAATGCATGCATTGTTTCTCCATTAACTCAGCCATGGAACAGGACTATGTAAATTAACATTCTCAAGTGGTACTTCTTAAACCACGTGTACAGGACTGTTCTTGTCTGTGTTTGAATTAAAACAATCTCTTGCCCCTTTTCTTACATTAAATGGATGGCTCTGAAGCAAACCGTGGCTGTTTCTACATTTTACCAACTTTCTTTGTCAATTCAATAAGAAAATATGCTCATTTTATCCAAATGTTAATTCTTCAGGAAAGAGAAGAAACTTATGATTCACAGGTCAAATATGGCATATTGCTTCATTTCATCAAGAGGTAGATACATTTTGTATGTGGTGTTGCTACTGACTCTAATTTGTTGATGAACTGAGTCTGAAGAAATGGATATTTGTTGATTCACTCTCAGACATATGTATTCTTTTATGATTTATGGAGTAACTGGTCTCCAGACTAGCATGAAGTAACATAATATTAAATTACATATGAAGCAAGCCAATTAAAATGTAAAGTTTGCTCAAAATCCAGTTAGAAGGAAAGGATGGCAATGTACTATATGTCTGGAATTAATTATTTATTGTAATTAAGTATGAAATTTATCCCTGTATTTCCAGGTAGCCAACTTGAAAGAGGAAACATTTTGTGCACTAATAAACTCAGTGACTGACTGAAGAAAGCAAACAGGCAATTGTACAATATTTTTTTCTGAAAATGTAATATAAGGAATTATCACATACGTTTCTACTTAAGGAACACCATCTTTTCTGAATAGTTAGCAAAAGAGGAGTCATGATTTCCACACACACACACACACACACACTCACTGCCCCCACCCCACATATACAAGTTCAGTCACATATCAATTGTTTCTCCTATAGTATTCTCTAGAATAATGTTACCACTATCTATTCAGGTGTTCAATTCAAAAACCCATTCTTAATTCCTCTCCTTTTCTCATCTCTTATATATAATTCATCAACGTATCCTGTCAGTGCTCCATCTATAATATATCCTGAACTCATCATCTCCACTGCTAACACCAGTCCAAACCAACATTATGTCTAGCTAGGACTATGGTTTTGGATTCCTAACTGGCCTTCTTTCCCCCATACAGGAGCAAAGAGCAGCAAGCATGATGTTTTAACTTCAAATCAGGTAATATCATTCCTCTTAAGACCCTTAACTTTCTCTCCCATTGCAATTGGCATAAAACTCAATCTCCTCTATGGTATATAATAACCTACAAAACTCTGACCTTATCTCCTACCTATTTCTTCCTGGTGTACCATGTGCCAGCTACATTTTTTTTTTAACTTTTTTTTCAACGTTTATTTATTTTTGGGACAGAGAGAGACAGAGCATGAACGGGGGAGGGGCAGAGAGAGAGGGAGACACAGAATCGGAAACAGGCTCCAGGCTCCGAGCCATCAGCCCAGAGCCTGACGTGGGGCTCGAACTCACGGACCGCGAGATCGTGACCTGGCTGAAGTCGGACGCTTAACCGACTGCGCCACCCAGGCGCCCCTACCAGCTACATTTTTTAAAGCCTCTAGACATACTAGTCTCTTACCTTCCTTGTGGGAATGGCACTTAAATAGTATTCTATCAAAATAGTGTTTCCCAAGAATTCTGTAGGACTAGTTATTTCCCTTCATTTAATTCTGAGCCTAAATATCAGTTCCTGAAAAAATTTTTTCTCACTATTCTAACTAAAGTGCATGCCACCCTATTAACCTGCTATGTTTATTACAAAGCATCAATCTCCACATAAAATATTATAATGTCCATATATATTTATAGTGGGTAATTCCCAGAAGAATTGCTTAATAATAAAATATAGTTGGAGGGAAGGGGCCAAGATGGAGGAACAGCATGGGAGATTTTTTGCATCTCGTGTCCATGAAATATAGCCATATCAACACTAAACCATCCTGCACACCTAGAAAACTGATTTGAGGATTAACACAATAATCTGTACAGCCTGAACAACAGACTCAGCAGGTGCATGGCACAGAGAGGTGAACTGGGGGAGAGAGAAGCTGCAGAGGGCAGGGAGCTGTTTTTACTTGCAGAGAAAGGAGGGAGACGGGAGGGAGGTGGCAGTGGGGGAGAGTACAGGAAAAGCAGCTCCCCCAAAAAACAGCTGGAGAGAAAGTGTAAAAGTGTAAACAGCCACAGGGAGTAGACTAAAATGGGAGAAAGGAGAAAGGAGAAAGTTTAAATTCCATTAAGACTCTATAAACAGGGGGAGTGAAGGGTCTGAAACTTCACAGCTCAATACCTGGAGACTCTGGTGGGAAGGTCGAATCCCCAGGAGCAGAGTGAAGTCCTGGGGGGTCCTTGGGCCACAGGGGAGAGGCAGATCTCCTGCTGGGAAGACATTTGGTAGAGGTTGTGCAGCCACACCACAAAAATGTCCCATCAGATCCCAAAGAACAACCACATTCACTGCTGCTAGAACAAGGATGTTAAGGGTGAAGCCTGGTGCCAGATGTGTGTTGTGATTTTCCATTATCCCTGAAATGCTGCTGCTACAAGGTCATGTGAACTTTTTCTGGGGCAGGCTGGCACCCAGCCACAGTCTCTGAACATCAGCAGCAGCACTGTCCCACAAACATTCCTGGGTACAGCCGGCACCCAGCCATTGTTCGGTGCGACCCTCCCACAGAGGTTCAGAACGGGTCAAAGCCACAGTTCCTCAGAAGTGAGAGGTAGGAAAACACAGCCATATTTGAGATAAAACTCAGGAGGGAGGTGCTGCCTGGCAGCCTGACAGCTTGATCACGGACAGTGTAAAAGCAGAGAGTGTACGGAAGCTGAAGACAAAGAATGGGTGCACGATTGCTGATGGGGAGAACAGAGTTCTGATACTAGAGACTGGGTAACTGGGTGATACCATTTTCACCCCTTCCGTGCATGCACATGCACACCCACAAGCTCCACAACAATCCACCCAAGTAAGCTAAGCAGCGCTATCTAGTAGAGAACTGAGCCATTACACTAAGCCCCGCCCAACTGGGCAAACCTCACTCTTCAGGAACATCACAAATCTCTCTGCCTGCTAAGTTTATGGACTATAAAGTGCATCAGGGTTTGACTTCTAGGGGAAAATGATGTAATTTCAATTGTATTTCACTAGAATTGTATTTCACTCTTTCTCTTGAATAGAAAGAGAAATAAATTATTTTTATTTTCAATTTTTATTAAAAATATTTTTCTCTAATTTTTTTCTCCAAAATTTTTACTTTTTTGTAAATTTTTCAAATTCTATTTTACTTCCATCATTTCATTTTATTCTGTTTCATTGTATTCACTTTTTCAAATTTTCAAAAGTTTTCCTTTTTTTTTCTTGTTTCCCCCTTTTTTTCTCTAATCTATCAAGCTCCTTTCAACAACCAGAGCAAAACACACCTAGGATGTAGCATCTTTTATTTCACTTTTTTTGCATGCATGTTGTTTTTAATTTTTTAATTTAATATTTTTTTACCTTATTAATTCCTTTTCTTCCTTCAAAATGATGAAATGAAGGAAGTCACCCCAAAAGAGAGAGCAGGAAGAAATGATAGCCAGGGACTATACAAACAAGATGTCTGAACCAGAATTTAGAATCACAATAATAGTAATAGTAGCTGGTGTTGAAAATAGATAAGCATCCGTTTCTGTGGGGATAAAAGAAGTAAAAGTAAGTCAAGATGAACTAAAAAAATGCTATAACTGAGCTGAAATCTCGAATGGTTGCCACAGTTGCAAGGACGCATGAGGCAGAGCAGCAAATCAGTGATAAAGAGGGCAAACTTATGGAATGGACAATAATGAAGCAGATAAAGAGGGAGACTATGGCAAAGGAGCATGAAATAAAAATTAGAGAACTCAGTGACTCATTAAAAAGGAATAAAATCAGAATCATAGGGATTCCAGAAGATGAAGAGAGAAAAAGAAGGGTAGAAGGGTTATGTGAGCAAATCATAGCAGAAAACTTTCCCAACCTGGGGGAAGACACAGACATCAAAATCCAGGAAGCACAAAGGACTCCCATTAGATTCAACAAAAAACGACCATCAACAAGGCATATCCTAATCAATTTCACAAAATACTCTCATGAAAGCAGCAAGGGAAAAAAAAAGTCCTTAACCTACAGGGGAAGACAGATCAGGTATGCAGCAAACGTATCCACAGAAACTTGGCAAACCAGAAAAGAGTGGCATGATGTGTTCAATGTGCTGAATTGGAAAAATATTGCAGCCAAGAATTCTTTACCCGGCAAGGCTGTCATTCAAAATAGAAGGAGAGATAACACGTTTCCCAGACAAACAAAACTTTGTAACCACTAAACCAGCCCTGCAAGAAATTTTAAGGGGACTTTCTGAGGGAAGAAAAGATGAAAAAAAAAAAAAAAAGACTGAAAGCAACAAAGACTACAAAATCAGAGACCACCACCAGAATCTTCAAATGTACAGGCAAAATAATGG
Organism: Lynx canadensis; assembly: GCF_007474595.2. Taxonomy (NCBI): domain Eukaryota; kingdom Metazoa; phylum Chordata; class Mammalia; order Carnivora; family Felidae; genus Lynx; species Lynx canadensis. The sequence continues at coordinate 167,003,754 of NC_044303.2, forward strand.
CAATAAATTCATATCTTTCAGTACTCACTGTAAACATCAATGGACTCAGTGCTCCAATCAAAAAAACATAGGGTAATGGAATGGATAAGAAAACAAGATCCATCTATATGCTGTTTACAAGAGAGCCACTTTATACCTAAAGATACCTTCAGATTGAATGTAAGGGGATGGAGAACCATCTACCACACTAAATGGCTTACAAAAGAAAGCCAGAGTAGTCATACTTATATCAGACAATCTAGACTTTAAAATAAAGACTGTTGCAAGAGATGATGAAGGGCATTATATCATGATTAAGGGATCTGTCCACCAAGAAGACCTAACAGTTGTAAACATTTATGCGCCAAATGTGGGAAAACCCAAATATATAAATCAATTAATCACAAACATAAAGCAACTCATCGATAATAATACCAAAATAGTAGGGCACTTCAACACCCACTTAAATCAATCAGTCAAAGAAGACAAAAATCATATGTCTTCACTCATATGAGGACTTTAAGAGACAAAACATATGAACATAAGGGAAGGGAAGCAAAAATAATATAAAAACAGGGAGGGGGACAAAACATAAGAGACTCATAAATATGGAGAACAAACTGAGGGTTACTGGAGAGGCTGTGGGAAGGGGGATGGGTTAAATGGGTAAGAGGCATTAAGGAATCTACTCCTGAAATCATTGTTGCACTATATGCTAACTTGGATATAAAAAATTTTTTAATAAAAAGTAAATTAAACAAATAATAAAATAAAGTTACCACTAACATTATTAATGGCTATAACTATTAAGTTCTTGCTATGTGTCAAGTAGTCTTCCAAGCATCGTGCTGTATTAACTCATTTAACCTTCATAGTTCAGGAGGTCTGACTGCTTCCCTGCTGGGTCCAGAATGCCTAAAACAGTGACTGACATAAGGTGGGAATAGAATAAAAATGTATTTAGTAAATGAATCAAGATGCTGCATAATATCCTCAATTATTGCTTTCCTAGAAATGTGAATGAAAACCATTTCAACCACAGTAATATAAAATAAAGACTAAAGTCAAACAATGTTAAAAGTGAAAATTGTGTGTAAACACTTAAAACAGAAAAATCTAAGATTTTCTAAATATCATGGCTCTAGCTCTAGCTACCATCTACTGTTTGTGGTAAACTTCACATGTAAAATATATGTTTCCTCATTGAAAACAGTCAGTAACTTGAGATGAACAGTTTCTGAACAGTACTGGATGTCTTGTTTGTAACTCTAAATGCATTCAGGTAAACAATGATAATTTGTTAGGTCTTAAAATATTCTTAACATTTCTGACACACATAAAGATGCTCATTATCAATGCAAATCTTATGACAAAAAGAATGTAAATGTATAATGTCAACTTTAATTATAATGGAGGGAATTAAATAACTAGTATTATGTGTCTTTTATTAACATCTGTTATCTTTCAATATTAATCATAAGTATTCATTTATCAAAAGAAATTTCTCCTTAACTCACATAATAAAACTTCCCTCTTAAATTAGTACAGATCTACAATATTTCAGGGTAACTTAAAAAATCTTATAAGCTCAAAAATCCAAATTATATTTTTCTTATCTTCTCCTCCCCTCCACCGTCTCTCCTTCTCCCTTCTCCCACCTCCTTCACTCTCCTTTCCCTCCCTCTCCTCCTCGTCCTTCTCTTTCCTCTTCTTGAAATTTGGCAATGAAACTTATTTTGTGCCAAAATGTTATTTGAACTGTAGAGATTTGGTATTACTAGTACTAACACACCTAAATTCATCAATATTCGGTTTATTGTTTTGTACTTAATAACACTGGGGTAACTTGAATAGTGAAACTGTCAAAAGTATTAAATATAAATCCATATGTAATAAAAGAAATACAAATAGCAAAGTTTAGTAGTAATATCTCACAAATGATGTTACTGCACTAGCTTCATCGAGGTATATTTGTGTGGTATCTTAATGAGGAATGTGATGTAGAAAATTCCATATTACTTTGTTTTTATTTTTAAAATTTCTTAAAGTTTATTTATTTATTTTGAGAGAGAGAGGGAGAGAGAGAGAGTAAGGGAGAGAGAGAGGGAGGGGCAGAGAAAGAGAGAGAATCTCAAGCAGGCTCTGCACTGTCAGTGAAAGCCAGATGTGGGGCTTGAACTCATGAACCATGAAACGTGACCTGAGCTGAAATCAGGCTCAGCTGCTTAACTGACTGAGCCACCCAGGCAGCCCCCCACATTACTTTAAACTTTAAACATATGATTTGAAGAAACTTAAACCTAAATTGTTGAAGTTTCTACACTGGAGCCTGATAGTGGTTACCAGAACTGAAGAAAAATGGGAAAATACCTTATAGTTAAACAAAAAACAAATAAACAAACAAATAATAACTGGTACTGGTACTAAGTAGATTTGCCAGTGAAGTAAACTTATCCTGCTAACTGACCTGTTGGTGATGAAGTAACCTAGAATATATCACAAATAACTAACAATAAAAGATAAATATAAACATTCAGGAATTCAAGAAGCATCATCATGTAAAATATCTGAAAACCTATAGCAAAATGTTTCTGCAAATCATGAAGCAGCTGAAATTGACAAATTTGATAAGATACTAACTGAAAAATAACATCCTTGGAGAAAACTAAGGAATGAATGATGAGCACTTACAAAAATGCACCTGTTGTACAAGCCCATGGATGATGAAGAGATAGCTTAAATGACAAGCATGAGGAAAGCAATGTTCATGAACACAGGTGGAAAAATCCCTAAGATATGGAAAAAGATTGTGATCAAGTAATTGCTTTCCTTGATCATGATCCATTTATCAATCAGCAGGAAACTACAGCAGTTTATACCCAGAGACTGCTTTATTGGGAAAGGCAAACCTGAAATCTCTCTTCAAAAGCAGACTATCAAAGTTCTGCCTTATTATGTGAGAATCCTCTCTGTCCATCATCACATATCCACTTCAACCTGATGAAAATGAAGGTGTCAACGTTGGAGTGACCTGTTTGCTAAGATTCCCAAACAATCTGATATAACAAATATTCATTACATGTAGATGGAGAGTTAGATAAATTTAGACATAGAAATATAAATTAAAAAAAAATTAAACACTATTGGAATATTTACAGCTTACAGTTTGCACTTATCTACTATATCACTCATTAGTGTATTACTATATGATTTGACTCTAGCTAAACACAAATGATTATAATTTTTTTTATCCCAAATAGGGTGACTGTTTAACTTCAGTAATGGCACTTTATGTAACTAGAGGGTATTGTTTTATAACTTGCTGGGAATATTATAGAATACAGCCCATGAATGTATTATCTTTCTAAAATGTGAATAATTCTGATTTCCAAAATATTTGTGGTCTCAGGGTTTTCAGATATGGGGTTCTGGACCTCTTTAAAATTCTATTATACATGCTTCAGTCACATAATAATTTTAGTAGATTTAACATTAAAACACACCTACTGTTTTCATTTTTCTTGGTCAGCAGATATTAGCAAATGTATGACTGTTCTATTGATTTATCACTAAAATACAACCTTTATTTCCTGAATAAAATTGGTATATGGTCAAACATATACATACACACACATGGCTAGGAAAAGAACAATAGGTAGAAAAATAAAAAGGATCTGTCAGAAAATAGAAATGTTTGTGAAAGTGGAAGAAACAACTTGGAAAAATATGCTGAAAGTAGTGGATGAGATTTTAAGAGATGTCTCAAGTTAGTGAGCAGAGAAAATCTTTTTGTCAGTAAGAAATTCAGCACTTATGAAATGCCTTGACCTAAATGTACAAGTTAATCTAAAGTTGATTTAATGTTACATGGTAATGTTATCCATTTCTGTGCATATTTTGATCAATGCCAATTTAACTGGAAGATTTCCCAAAAAAGCACACCGTTTGGAAGGACAAACAGAGAAGGGTTAGAGACAGGCCTAGAAGAAACCCATCATCTTCAAACTCCTAGGGCATCTGTTGACCTGTGAGAAATGTATTGATGTAAGCATTTATTTGTTTATAATCTTCCTTGTTCTACCCAGGGTCTTTGAAAACTTTATATATGCATGTCTGTGTATGTAAGCCTCTTGAGAACAAAGCCAGAGACTCACTTTTCTTCCACCCCATACAGAAGTGATTTCTTATACACATCCATTAATTTGCATTCTGGAGATAGCTTCCCCCAAAATTATCATGAAAAAAGACAAAGTGTTATAAATATAATTAAATAAAAGAATGTACAGATGTTATGATGAGCTCAAACATAAGACTTGAGAAAGAATTCCTGTTTGTCTCATTTCTTTTACTCCTGCCATAAATTCTTCAGAATCAGCACTTTCTCTTGGCCAGTGACTCATTAGATCCCAAAAAAATCTTATTTGGTAGGATGTTGCATCTCCTCTTTAGATTTAGCCCCATCTGCCTAGAAATCTCTAGACATATTTATGCTGCTAATTCCATCGCTGATACTGACTCACAAAGTCAAATGTTAGCTGATTTTAATAGATTCATAATTTTAGTTTCTGTTCAGAAGGATCAGAGGTACAGTTCTATTTAATCCACAAGAGGCTGTTTTTTGCCTTCATCACTCTATAATAATGACTTTCTCTAAGGTCTCTAATTCCAACAGGCATTTGCAAATTCACTTTACTTGACCCCTCAGCTATAGTTAATACTATTTACCATTCATCCTTACTGAAACACTCAATTTTTCTTGAGTTTACAACGTTGCACCTTCTATTTATGTTCTGGTCACTTTTCAGTCTTGTTTTGGCACTTTGTCTTAACCTTTAACTGTTATAGCCCAAAGCTATTATTTTCTTCCCACTCTTAACTCTAGTCCATATGATTTATTCATGCCCATATTCAATTAATGCCTCTGTCCTCTAAAAATTAGAGGACATTTTTTAAAAAAATGCAGGCATGTCTTCCAATTATGTACTCTTGTATAATTATACACAGAAAGTAAAGTAGAATTTTAACTAAACAAGGTGGAAAATTAGACTGTATCTTGATAGTTTCTCCACACTCAACCACTATACAGTTTATTGCAATTCCTTTCAAAATTTTCTCCTCAAATGCTTTCAAATGTGACCACTCCTTTCCGTCTCTAAGTAATCTTTGCTATTCTGAATTACTCTGACTTATGCATGGTCTTTGGTGACCATCTACTATTTACCTTTCTAGTTTCCTTTCTATACTGCAGCCAAAAGGATCTTTAAAGATGAAGAGATATCCTTACTCTCTCATGTAAAATACTTTGTTTCTCATTGTCTTCTGGATAAAATACAATATCCTTTAGACCAATAAGGCCATTCACATCAAGCCTATGCTTTTATTTGCAGTCTATTCTTTTGCTATTATTCTCATCAATCCTTGTGATAAAATCACACTGGTGTTTTTACCACTCCATCCCTGTCAAATTTCCGTTCATGTCAGTGAATTTGCATGTGCTGTTCCTACTATTTTAAACACTCCCTCCCTACCCATTGCCTAATTTATTCTTATTCATTCTTCAGATTTCAGGAAAATCTTTTCAGGACACCCATAATATCAAGTACCAGTGCTTTATCTTTGCAAGATATCCAAGGTTTCCCATCATATCACTTACCTTGGTAAGATCACTTAACATGATATCTACCCTTTAAACAAGGTTTTACATGTACAATACTGTTGACTATATTTACAGTGTTGAACAGCAGATCTCTAGAGTCTTTTCATCTTGCTTAACTGAAACTTAGGCCCATTCATTTTCCACTTCCTCCAGCCCCTAGTAACCATTATTTCACTCTTTGATTGTATGAATTTGACCATTTTAGATAACTCATGTAAGTGGAATCATGCAGTATTTGTATTTTGGTACATATTGCCATCTCTGGGTGGAATAAAATGTTCTATCTTGATTAATAAGTTATAGTCAATATTTCTTTCTTTTTTTCCTAAATGTTTAAATTTATACAAACTGTTAAGAATGATATATAAGCCTATTCTATTTCATATGATAAAAAATGTTGACTCTTGGGGCACCTGGGTGGCTCAGTTGGCTAAGCATCCAACTTCGACGTGGGTCATGATCTCACCATTTGTGAGTTTGGAGCATGCTTCAGATTTTATGTCTCCCTCTCTGCCTGCCCCTCCCCCACTCTCACTCTGTCTCCCTCTCTCTCTCTCTCAGAAATACATAAACATTAAAAAATAAATAAAAACCATGTTGACTCTTTAGGAGAAGAGAGGAAATCTATCTTCACAAACATTAACATTTCATATGCAAAGTAGTCCCTTGTCCATCAAGATCAGATTGCTATGCTATTACAACCATATTTTTTGGCATCTTTGAAAAACCACAGAAAAGTTACATATGAAAATATATCTACCATAAATGTTGAGGGGAAATCAATGTAATTTAATTCTAAAATTGTATACCCAATTAAGTGAACAGTCAGACATTGCCTCATAAAATGTGTTTGTTATTGTGCTTGTTTTTGATTTTCTAACTAGGTTAGTTAAACCATTTTAGAATCTCTCCTTCCTCTCCATTACAATCATCTGTCATCTCTGGTAGATCTAATACCTGGTAAACACTGTCACACACACATATAGGTATGGTACAATTTAGATCAAATAAAAACTTCACTCTCAGTTCTGTGTCTCCACTCTGATATGCTTTGGAGAAAAATAGGCCTACGTCTAAAATAAATAGTATCTATGGCAAAAAGTATAAATGAGATTCACTATCTACTGTGAATCCATATATTTAAAAGTAATAAACCAAACTGTTAAGTAAAATGTATACCCTGTAGCATTATACTGTTAAGTATATTTACTGTTAAGTACTGTAAACTAACTGTTAAGTAAAATGTATAAAATACAATTTATGACAAAATAGAAAAATATGAATAAGTTATAGTTTTTACATGGAAGTGAGAAAAATATCAAAGACAACTTAATAGACTTTATAGACAAATGCTGTATGGATGAGGAATAAATGAATATATGTAATTTATAAATTAGTAGATAGTTATTCCATAAAATTTGAGAAATTATGTTGTTATGATCAAGATTTTCATATAACTGGCATTCAATGATCTACAGGATTTAACAATTATATTTGTATTCAAAGCACTCAAAATTTGGTTAAGATTTTACATGCATGTAGACTAATGTTAATATAAAAGTAATATTGTCATATGTGGTTACAAAACAGTTATAATTTAAAATTAAATTTATATATTAAAATTAAAAGGCAGATACAAATTATAGTTAATACACATTGGAGTTTTAACTCAAAATTTTCTGACACTATTCTTTACATTTTAATATTTTATTCAGTTTTATTTTTGCTTTCACAAAAACAATAATATTTTAATCTCAACATTCAGTGTCTATGCAATTGCTAATATAAATACTTGCTGCTATGTTGCATGCATTTAGAACTGGAACAACGTGTATAAATATAGTGCAATATGAATTATTTAATAGTTTAAAATAATCTAGGATAATCATTATGAAAAATTTGTTAATTAATGATTAATTCTGGAAATAAATTAGTACATGGAAAAAAGAAAAAGAAAAAATGAGAAAATGAATACCCTGACATAACTGAGAAAGTTAAAAATAATACTTTCATATAATAATCAATTGGCCTTTGTGCTACATAAGTTTAATTAAGAAGTTAATTAAACTGCCTGTTTTCTTGCATAAGTACTTTGTAAATTCTTCTCTTAATTCATAGTCCCTATTCCTCAAAATGTAAGCAGTGGCATAACTTATTTACCTTTTGATTTGAGACATTAATCAAAAGATGTGGAGACATGTTTTTCTAGGACCCTAAAAGTTTTAGTTACTGAAACAGTTGAATTGCGTTATTCCATTCTTGAGTCCTAGAAGTGAGTGAAAAGGCACTCATGTATAATAGAATTTTTATAATATACTAAATATGATTGTTATGCCTGTGGTATGTGGTGCCCTCTAAGGCATGGAGCCCATGACGGGGTTCTGTCTTGTCTAGGTCTGATACAAACGGATGAGGAGGTGGGAAGGGAGGAAAGTCTCATTTCATATACAAGGCTTGTATACCTCTCTTTGACCAAAAGAAATTCACACAAACCAAGATCTGGGTTTTAAAATTTTTCAGGAAAATGCTCTATATAGTATGACTAGTGAGTGGCAAACAGGGCTATAAATAAACCCTCTGGACAGTTCTAAAGCCTATATAATCTAGTTCCAGAAAAAGAGCAGTTATGGCCTCATATGGCCAGAGTAAGGTGTAGCTGAAGTAGAACAGTGGAGGAAATCGTTCCTTTAACCACAAATTATGAGGTTATTACAGAAGAGTGAGGATAAGCTGAGAGGCTAGAGAAAAAAACATTTTCTTCTGAGAAGAGTCTGACTTCACTTAAGGCAGGGGTTGTGATACAGATCGAATATTTATGTCCCTAAATTTCATATGTTGAAACCTATTCTCCAACATGGCCCCAAACCCACTCTTTCACTATTACACTGTACACAAAATTGGACCAATTCATTTGTGGTTTTACACCAAAAACAAGTGTGGTATAGCCTATGTATTCAAGAGGTAGAAATTACATAGCAATTACATAATTGCCGGGTGTGTATAATGAACATTTAAATACTTTTTAACTGATTCCTGGCAAGCATTATGACTGGAGGTAATAGTTGATCAACATTATGGTATGATTGGAAGTAAATAACCCTCCTCTTGTTTGCCTGATGTTTTTCTTTCATACCTTTCAGTCTACAAATTTAGGGTTATTTACTCCTTGAGTTTAGGGCAGCGAGTCTCAAACATTTCTGCACTTAGGAGTCACCTAAGAAGTTTAATTTAAAAACAAGGAAACAAACTATCCCTGAATCTTATCTGAAAATTATCTGAAAATTTATATTTCAGCTCAGGCTAGACATTGATTTAAAGAAGCACTTATTTAAACAATTACTTCCCCCAAAACTATCTTTGATAAAGGAAATGAGTGAAGCTGGTATTGGGACAGTAGCTGAAAATTTGTTCCAGAATTGATGGATTTTTATTGAAAAGCATAAGACCAGAAATGATTCAAGCATGGAAATTTGCCACGCAAAGTCAGGATAGAGTGGCATTGAGTTGTGAAGGGGTACCCTTGGATGTCCAACTTAGAGTTTAGTAGAGCAAATCAAGGAGATGGTGAATTTACAATTTAACAAAGTCAGAACTCATCTTTCCTTTTTATTTCCACATTAATCTCTTTGTTAAATGGTGAGATAGCTCTTCCTAGTAATAGAACACGTTCTATATTTTGTCAAGCTTTTCTGTAAGGGCAGTGCTACTTCATAGTGAATATGATATTCATCCTACTCTTAAGTTTTAAAACTATAGGATAGCATGCATTCAGAAGCAATTTATCATGCACATCTGTAATAATGCTACAATTTCAAATAAGCAGCTTACATTATTGATGAAAAAAATTCTTAACTGTTAAAAAATGTCTTTGCTTTAAAAATACCTTTTATCATGAAATTCAACCTAGATTACACTTTACTATTTTTCTTGATTCAGGGTGTTTATATTTTACAGCAGAGCAAAACAGGATAGAATAAAGATTTAACTTGATTTTGAGTGGTGAAACAAACAAGGAACAATAACAAAAAACAAGAAGAAAAAATAATATATTGGTTGTTTAATGCCTTACACGATCAGCCTTAAATCCAATTACATAGTAAGTAAAAAGAGAGACATTCAATATCACTCAGTGAAGATGAGTTTATCAATTCTGAGCCAAAATGGACATGAAAATGAACAACTCTAAAAAGATAAAAGCAAAACAGATGCTGTTACTGTCAAGATGGTGCACTAGGTCAGACTGCTGGCTTCTTGCCCTAGTCCAACCTTAGAGATGCCACAGAAGAAAAAATGATTTTGAATGGATGGGAAGAATCAAAATAAAGACTGTAAGAACTCCCTAGGGAAGGAGAAGATCAAAGAACAGTAAGAAGCCTTTACCAGAGAATTATGTAAGATCAAACTTTTGAGCCCAGGCCTGCTTTTTCCCATGCTGCTGCTGGTAGATTGCATAATAACAGGAAATAGCAGACTGAGCCCAGTACTATAGTGGTGAGTGGACAGGTAATATCAAGGTTGTCCCAACGCTTCTTCAGGTGAGTGAAGCGGACCCAACAGAAGCACAATTTTGGGCTGCCTTTGAGCATCCTGATTCTGCTCCCTTTCTTAAGACCTTATACCCTCAAAGTAGTGGGCAACTGTAGAAAGGAGAAAATCTCACAGAGGAGAGCTACTTTCATTCTCTCCATAATCTGGATTTAGGATTATGGCTTATAAACAAAATTTGCCTGAGATGTTAATTGTGTTATCCAACCTGACATTTTTACATCTGTATATATGCTTGTCTCTTATTTATTTTTACTGACATATTGTACTTGTTTCTGGAGGGAGACAAACCTTCATGGGCCTTTCTCATTATTTGCATGTGCTGAGAGAAGAGGAACCGACTGTCTTTATTCTACATCATCTTTCAAAAATAGAGAGTAAACAATTTTGTAATATATAATGTTTTGCTCTGGGGCAAAAGGCAGGAATGCTTAAAGTTCATAATAATTTTGAGAAGCCAAGATGGCAGAACAGAATGGAAGTTTTCTGTGTGTCTTGCATCCATGAAATACAGCCAGACCAACACTAAACCATCCTACACACCTAGAAAACTGACTGGAGATTTAACACAACAATCTGCACAACCTGAACCAGAGAATTCAGCAGGTACACGGTGTGGAGAAGTGATCTTGGGAAGCAAGAAGGTGCAGGAAGGGAGGTGCTTTTGTGAGTGGAGAGAGGGCAGAGACTGGGGATGGTGAGGGGAGAGAATACGGGAAACACACCCCTCCCCAAAAGCAGGTGGAGAGAAAGTATAAAATTGGAAACAGCTGTAGGGAATAAGCTAAAAAGGGAGAAAGGAGAGAGGAGAGGGTTTAACTTCCATTAAGACCGTAAACAAGAGGAGTGCAGCCTGCAACTCCATAGCTCGATACCTGGTGGTGCTCTGGTGGGAAGGACAAATCCCCAGGAACAGAGTGGGGTCCGGGAGGTTCTCGGGCCACACTGGGAAAAGTTGTTCCACTGCTGGAAGGACATTTGGTAGAGACTGTCGAAGCCACCTGGTCCCAGGAGACCCCGGAGAACAGCCACATTCCCTGGTGCTGGAACAAGGTCGTTAAAGGTGAAGCCTGGTGCCAGGTGTGTGTTGTACTTTTCCATAATCCCTGACATGCTGCTGCTATACTATCTCACAAACTTTTTCTGGGGCGGGCTGGTACCTGGCTGTAGTCTCAGGCACCAGCAGCAGCAGGGTCCAGCAAACATTCCTGGGTGCAGCCGACATTTGGCCATTGCTTGGTGAGATCCTCCCATAGAGGGGCAGAACAGGTCAAAGCTGCAGTCCTTCAGAAGTAAGGGGCCAGGGAAAATAGCCGCATGTGAGACAAAACTCGAGAGAGAGGTACTGCCTGGGGCCTGGTCACAGATAGTGGAAAAGCAGGGAGTGGACAAAGCTGAAGACAGAGGTCGGGTGCATGATTGCTGATCCGGGAGGACAGCCTGGGTAGCTGGGTGGCGCCATTTTCACTGCTCCTGCGCATGCACATTGGCACTTACAAATGCCCCAACAATCCACCCCAGTAGGCTAGCAGCGCCATCTAGTGGAGAACAGAGCCATTATGCTGAGCCCCGCCCAACTGGGCCAACCTAGCTCTTCAAGAACACAAGTCTCACTGCCTGCTTAGTTTATGGACTATAAAGCGCTTCATAGTCTGACTTCTAGGGGAAAATGAAGTAATTTTAGCCCTATTTCAATCCGATAGCAGGTCCATCTATTCAATTTTCTTTTCTTTTTTCTTTCTCTTTTACACTTCTTTTTCTTGAATACAGAAAGAGAAAAAACTCATTTTTATTTTCAATTTTTATTAAAAATATTTTCCTTAATTTTTATTACTATATTTTTTACTTTTGTGTAAATTGTTTCAAAGTCTACTTCCATTATTTTATATTAGTCTACTTCAGTGTATTCACCTTTTCAAATTTTCAAACGATTACCCTTTTGTTGCTTTTTTCTTTTTCTTTCTTTTTCTTTTTTTCCTCTTTTTCTTTTCTTTTTGTTGAATGCAGAGAGACAAAAACTTCATTTTTTCTTTCAATTTCTATTAAAAATATTTTTGTGTAATTTTTTTACTATTTTGCTTTTCTGTAATTTTTTTCAAATTCTATTTACTTCCATCATTTTATTTTAGTCTACTACAGTGTATTCACTTTTTCAAATTTTGAAGCAATTTCCTTTTTTCTTTTTTTTATCTTTTTCTCTTTTTTGTTTGTTTTCTTTTTCTTGAATGCAGAAGAAAAGATTCAAATTTATTTTTAATTTTTATTAATTTTCTTTATTTCTTCTACTTTATTCTTTATTTTATGTATATTTTTTCAAATTCTATTTTACTCCCATCGTCTCATTTTAGTCTACTTCAGTGTATTAATTTTTTCAAATTCTCAAATGATTTTCTTTCCCCCCTGCCTTTTTTAAATCTAATCTGTCAAACCACTTTCAACACCCAGACCAAAACACACCTAGGATCTAGCATCATTTATTCGATTGGTGTGTGTGTGTGTGTGTGTTTAATTTTTTAATTTTGATATTTTTTAATTTAATTTTTAATATTAATGTTTCTACCTCACTTATTCCTTTTCTCACTTCAAAATTACAAAATGAAGGAATTCACCCTAAAAGAAAGAGTACGAAGAAACGACAGCCAAGGATTTAAGCAACACAGATACAAGCAAGATGTCTGAACCAGAATTTAGAATCACAATAATAAGAATACTGGCTGGAGTCAGAAATAGATTAGAACCCCTTTCTGCAGGGATAAAAGAAGTAAAAAATAGTCAGAATGAAATAAAAAATGCTATAACTGGGCTGCAATCACGGATGGATGCTGCGGAGGCAAGGATGGATGAGGCAGAACAGAGAATCAGCAATACAGAGGACACACTTATAGAGAATAATGAAGCAGAAAAAAAGAGGGACATTAAGGCAAAAGAGCACAATTTAAGAATTAGAGAAATCAGTGACTCATTAGAAAGGAACAACATCAGAATCATAGGCGTCCCAGAAGAGGAAGAGAGAGAAATAGGGGTAGAAGGTTATGGGAACAAATCATGGTGGAAAACTTTCCAAACCTGGGGAAAGACAGAGACATCAAAATCCAGGAAGCACAGAGGACCCTGCATTAGATTCAACAAAAACCAACCATCAACAAGGCATATCATAGTCAAATTCACAAAATACTCAGACAAGGAAAGAAACATGAAAGCAGCAAGGGAAAAAAAGTCCCTAACCTACAAGGGAAGAGAGATCATGTTTGCAGCAGTCCTATCCACAGAAACTTGGCAGGCCAGAAAGAAGTGGCAGGATATATTAAATGTGCTGAATCAGACAAATATGCAGCCAAGAATTCTTTATCCAACAAAGCAGTCATTCAAAATAGGAGAGATAAAAAGTTTCCCAGACAAACAAAAATTAAAGGAGTTTGTGACCACTAAACCAGCCCTGCAAGAAATTTTAAGGGGGACTTTCTGAGGGGAGAAAAGATGAAAAAATAAATACATAAATAAATACCAAAAGCAACAAAGATTAGAAAGGACCAGAGACCACCACCAGAAACTCCAACTCTACAAGCATCATAATGGCAAGAAATTCATAGCTTTCAGTGCTCACTCTAAACATCAATGGACTCAATGCTCCAATCAAAAGACATAGGGTAACAGAATGGATAAGAAAACAAGATCTATCTATATGCTGTTAACAAGAGACCTACTTTAGACCAAAGACGCCTTGAGATTGAAAATGAGGGGATGGAGCATCTATCATGCTAATGGTCAACAAAAGAAAGCCGATGTAGCCATGCTTAGGTCAGACAATCTAGACTTTAAAATAAAGACTGTCACAAGAGATGAGGAAGGGCATTATATCATAATTAAGGGGTCTATCCACCAAGAAGACTCAACAATTGTAAACATTTATGTGCCAAATGTGGGAAAACCCAAATATGTAAATCAATTAATCACAAACATAAACTCATGGATAGTAATACCATAATAGTAGGTGACTTCAACATCCCACAGCAATGGACACAATGTCACAATAATGTACAGATCATCTAATCAAAAAATCAACAATCAAACAATGGCTTTGAATGACACACTGGACCAGATGGACTTAACAGATATATTCAGAACATTTCACCCTAAAGCAGCAGAATATACATTCTTTTCCAGTGCACATGGAACGTTCTCCAGAATAGACCATATACTGGGACACAAACCAGCCCTAGGTAAGTACAAAAAGATCAAGAACATACCATGCACATTTTCAGACCACAACGCTATGAACTCGAAATCAGCCACAAGAAAAAATTTGGAAAGGTAACAAATGCTTGGAGAATGAAGAACATCCTACTGAAGAATGAATGGGCTATCCAAACAGTTCAATTTTTTTAACGTTTATTTATTTTTGAGACAGAGAGAGACAGAGCATGAACAGGGGAGGGGCAGAGAGAGAGGGAGACACAGAATCTGAAACAGGCTCCAGGCTCTGAGCGTCAGCACAGAGCCCGATGCGGGGCTCGAACTCACGGACCGTGAGATTATGACCTGAGCCGAAGTCGGACGCTTAACTGACCGAGCCACCCAGGTGCCCCATATAACTTCAAAGAGAAACTGTAATTTAATTTTAAAGCAAACATTTCCAATATTTATATACTTTAATAATTTAAAGAAAAATATTAAATATCTTCTGCAACTCACAAAACATGTCTATTCATCAGATGCTGGTGGAGGCTAAAAGTTTTTACATTGTCCTCTAGGTTTTTTTACATCTTACCTAATTCTGAAGAAGCAAAGACAGACACCCGGATTCATGACATATGACAAATTTGGGCCAAAAGGGAGGGGAAAAAAACAAGGAAGATTCTATTATTGTAACCTAGATGTAGAAATTAGATAGTAAGAATGCTTCAGATTGCAGGCTTTAAAATTACACAGCTTTAGTTTGAGTCTTTGCTTCAACATTTCTAAGTTGTGTTGCTTTTGGCGAGTTATTTATTTAAATTTTCTGCTGGTATCAACAGCAAAATGAGGTGAATAATTTCTGCAGTGTAGAAATGCTAGATGGATTAAATGAGATAATACAATAAAGATATTACCACAGTGTCCAGCATGGAATAAACTGATAGAATTGTCATTTGCTCCATCTAATGCAATGATTCCCTAAATTTTCTGCACATTAGAATCAGGGTGCTATTTGAGAATTAATAATCTCTGAGCCCTTTTCCCAATTACATTAGACTGTTCATGGGGGGAACGTGGTTTTGGGTACTTACAAATCTAGGAGTTTCTCTGGGCTCCTAGGTGGCTCAATTGGTTAAGTGTCCAACTTCAGCTCTGGTCATGATCTCTCAGTTGGTGAGTTAATGAGTTCATGAGTTTCGGCCCTTGCATCAGGCTGTACACTGACAGTGCAGAGCCTGCTTAGGATTCTCTCTCTCTCCCACTCTCTCTCTACCACTCTCTGCCTTGTGTTTTCTCTCTCTCCCTCCAAATAAAAAAATAAACTTCTAAAAAAATCTAGGATTTTCTAATGTGCAGTTGATTTAACTACTACTTTCTAATGGAATGGAACATAGGTGTATACAGTGGACTTATGACTGGAAAAGAAGGTGATTTACCACTAAGATATCACTTTACACCAATCAGAATGACGAGTATGAAAAAGACAAGAAATGACAAGTGTTTGTGATAATGTGGAGAAAAAGGAACTCTTGTGCACTGTTGGTGGGAATGTAAATTGGCGCTATGGAAAACATAGTCACTATGGAAAACATAGGTTTTTTAAAAGATTAAAAATAGAAATACCACACTATCCAGTTATTTCATTGCTGGGTATTTATCCAAAAAAAATGGATTTGAAAGGATATACATACCCCTATATTTATTGTAGCATTCTTTACTACAGCTAAAATATGGAAACAGCTCAAATGTGTATCAGTAGATGAATGGATAAAGAAGATGTGAGATAGATAGATAGATGATAGATAGATATATAGATAGATAACTAATGGAATATTACTCCGCCATAAAATATAATGAAATCCTGTCATTTGCAACAATATGGATGGATCTGGGGGATATTATGCTAGGTAAAATAACAGACAAAGACAAATTCTATATGATTTCACTTATATGTGGAATCTACAAAAGCCAAACAAATGAGCAAAAAAAACAGAAACAGACTCATAAATATCAAGAACAAATTGGAGGCTTCCAGAAGAAAGTGGGGTGGGGAGTGGGTGAAATAGGGGGAGAAGAGTAAAATAAAAAGAGACTTTTCTGAGCCTTTGGTTGCCTTGGTTGTTTCTACATTGATCTTTTAAAATTCCATGCAAAAGAGGCAATTATCTTTTATTTAATTTTTATGAGACTCTTTTAAGTGAAAAGCTTTTTAAAAATTTCTTTCTATAGCTCAGATACTTTCCTAATTCATACATAAGACTTTCTCATTTGTTTTTTAGATTGGCAATCACAGAGCTATAGAATTATAGAATTACTATTAATATTTCTGAGTCTTTATAGAAAATGCTGTGCATGGGTAAATATTTCTCATCTATGCTCAAGACTGTTTCTGAACATTATCTAAGTAGATTTTTTTTTGTTTTTCTCAGGTTGAACTTGTGCTTTGATTATTCTTTATCAGTCAGTTTTTTAGGTGGCAGTTCATATTTGCTCTAAGTTCACTGCAAAACTTACACAGTTAATTATTCTTCCAAACAACTCAGAGGTAAAATTTTACCCAAAGGCAGATTTGTTTAAATATGTAAATTTCCTCCAAATAAGGAACTAGCAAAATTGTGAGAAATTCTTAAAAAAAAATTATTTGTACAAAGAGCACAGGACACCAGGCCCGTGCTGACAGAAGCCCAGGTGTTACACCAGTCCTTCCATCCTCACATTGGCAAACAGAAACCTCTACATTGGAGCCTTTCTTGGGGACTGGGCACCTTTGGAAGACTGAGCGACAGCAGGAGCTGGAGCCAGAGTCACAGCTGCAGCCTGGGCCTTTGTTTGCCTTGGTCTTGGATTTTGGCTGGCAGAACCTGAGACCCTTGGCAATGTGGGCATGAGCGTGTTTCCTGAGCTGAGAGTAAGCAATGTGGGCAAGTCAATTGAGCTTGAGGCTACTGCCCTTTGGGATCTTGGGCTTGACCTCCTTGGGCTTGATGAGGACGTTGATAGCCTCAGCATGTGTACTAATGGCCTTGGCATTGTTGGCCTGCATCTTCTTATGGCCCTTTTTGTTGTGCTTCTAGGCAAAGTACCTATTCCTCAGGAACTTCGGGTCTAAGTTAAGACCCCAAAAGATTCATATCTTCGCGACTGGGTTTCTTGATGCCATTTCTGTGCCATTTTCGTGACTGATTGTGTGTGGTGTGGTCCTTGAACTTGGCTGTGTCTGCACCAAAGCCCACAGCTCTCAAAGTGCCTTCTTTTTTTTTTTTTTTTTTTTAGTGTATTGAAGCTGTTTTCTTTGCATTGGAGATCTGAATCACAGTTTACAACATCATTAACCTGATAATGCTTTATAATTACTCATTATCAATGAGGACTCCATGGAACCCTCAATAATAAATTCTATTTGAGAGATTTAAAAAAATTAAAACGGATTGAAAATCAAATTTCAAGAGCTCTTAGAATTATGGGAAAGAAGTACATAGTTAAAGAACACTGTGCTAGGAGTAGCTAGCTTTTCCAGACTCCATCAATACCAGTTAGATACAGGTCACTAGAGCACACACAGAAGAAGACAGTGGGGCTGTGAGTGGACGTGGACACTTTACAATCAAACTTCTCTTGCCATGTTGTTTCTTATATTACCAAAAGATATGATTGAACAACTGGTATTTTTAAAAAGATTTTTCCTCTTCCTTGGGTTCAAAACCATTAAAATTGCTGACCATAATTTCTTAAGCACTAATTAGAGGGCAACTGAAGAAAATCTAGGCAGAGCATGGACATAAGCAATGAATCATGTTAACCACAAACCCCAAAATGCTAAGTCTTTGATGAAATTCCCAGATAAAGATAATTAGCAACATTTCCCTTTGTTTGACTTTTCTTTTGCTTCAGAAGAGAACTTATTTTCATATCACGTGCTTTCTTTGGGGAGAACAATCTGGAATTTCTTAGCATATTTTGTGGTATTTATTTTTCTCTTGATGTATTTCATTCACTGAATTCAAAACCTACAGCATTTTCATCTTATTTGCAGGGCTGCACAATGTGAGATCTCAAAGTACCAAAAGCTATTTAGCTCAGGTTATGTCAACATAGATTGGGTTTGTTGTATCTGGATGCTGGTGCTGGAAAACAAAACAAAACAAAACAAAACAAAACAAAACAAAACAAAACACCTTGCTCTTCACTTGATTCTGGCTCCTTACTTCCATAAGCTGCTGGCCATTTCCCCTTCGTTACTTATTTATTCAGCCTAACTGCCAACACTTTTGACCCATTGTTGAGCTTTGATATGTCAACTCTGCTTGATTCTCTAGACTTTCCTTTTATACCCAGAGCTATAAGCATTTATTAACTTTGACCTTAGTAGCAAAATTAGGTCTATATTCACTATGACCTGATTCCTATTCCCTAGCTTTGAATAGAAGAACTAATCTAGCTCAACTTTTTTTTTGTGTATGTGTATATCTATCCAACTCTTCTCATGGAGAGTAAGATAAAGATTCATGGTAAGTTAAATTCTATTAATTACTTTCAGAATCTACTATTCCAACATTCTTCATACACATATATAAAAAAATTAGTAATGTCATGCTGTCAGAAAAGAGAATATTTGCGTTGAAGAGTGAAAAATGTTTCTCTGACTCTTAGCTGTGGAATTGGAGAGCAGATTTGAACTCAATGTACTGATATTTTGTCTTCATAAACACTGAAGCTGAATGAGAACAATGTAGTCTGCTTCTCTAAATTCTTCTTGAACCTTTTATGTGTGTGGGTGATGTAAATCTTCCTCAATCACTAATGATCCCATTATTCTCTGTTCAGTTATTGTCAATGATTCTTATTGACTCTCAGGGAGAGCCTTTTCTTTTCAGTTGATTCAAAGATCTTTAGTGTTACTGCCAAGTATTTCTCTTTACACTCACCAAATGGAAATGACTCTTCAAGTCTTGTGTATACACCCTATTCTCCAGACTCTTCTCTCTACCCCACATAATCTTGTATTTACCCAAAATGTTCTTTAAGACTGTTTAGGAGCAAGTTTATTACATTTATATTATTTTATTTTACATCGAATTGCATTCTAATAGACATCACTTTTGGAAGAGTTTAGATTCTGTTCTCATTTAGTATTAATTACATGTTTCAGAGATTTTTCGTAGTGTGTGATCTCTTTCATTAAGATACATACACATATGTATATATGTGTATATATATATAAGCAGGGTTGATAATCAAAATAATTCAGTGACTAGAAAGGCATAAGCATAGAGTAAACAAATTAACAAAACAAATCAGTAGTAATAAGGCCTATTATATTACACTGGAACATGCTGGCTGAACATTGAATATGTGTGTGTCTGTGTGTGTCTATGTGTCTAATAATTTACAGATATGATTGGCAGAAATGATGACAGGTTTGCATTTTGGAGAGAGATATCTTTCTTTATAGAAAGTTTAATCTCCCTTTCAAGTTACAGTGATTCTCTGTAAGTTCTTAGATGCTAACTCTAAGTTGTCACCAATTTATTTTCATTTAGCTAACAAAATGAACCTTGGACTCCCTAACTAATATCTTGTCCTTGAGAGAAATATCATTTGGCCTAGGGGTAACACAATTAATCTATATTGAAGTAAAGATCATTTATTTTTTTAATAGACTGCAGACATGAAACCTCTTTTTAAAAGACATCTTTTATGTTTGTTAGCTTGTTCAGCTGTTTAACTTTTAAAAAGATTGTGAAAATACAATTTCTTGAATTGCATAAAAAGTTAAAGTTATCACCAATTTAAATATATCAATGATATTCCCTATCTGGTATGCTTACAATGTTATAAAATATTCTCAGTTATATTTTATGTTATGTTATATATATATGTTATATATATATGTTATAAAATGTTCTCAGTTCATTGAACTACTATTATAAGTTTTTACAAAATTTAGTTAAGCATTACAGTGATAGATCATTGATACATAAGGATGTAATTCAAAGTAAGTAACTGCAAATTTCATAAGGCAAACTGATTGTAATGTGAATTATGTAATTTTATTAGATAATTATACTTCAAAAATTGAAGCAAAAGTAAACAGATTTAGCTTCTGTCAGATTTAAATTTTTTTTTTTTAACGTTTATTTATTTTTGAGACAGAGAGAGAGAGAGAGCATGAACGGGGGAGGGGCAGAGAGAGAGGGAGACACAGAATCTGAAACAGGCTCCAGGCTCCGGGCTGTCAGCACAGAGCCCGACGCGGGGCTCGAACTCACGGACCGCGAGATCGTGACCTGGCTGAAGTCGGACGCTCAACCGACTGCGCCACCCAGGCGCCCCTAGCTTCTGTCAGATTTAAAGCTATCAGCATTCTTTTCAGTATCCCTCTAGTGTTATTAACATCATATGACAAGTCTCTGATAAAACAATATGTAGGTGGATTTTTTCCTCTGGCTTATACCTAGGTATAAATGTTAATTTTTTTAATGTTTTATTTATTTTTGAGACAGAGAGAGACAGAGCATGAGCAGGGGAGGGGCAGAGAGAGAGGGAGACACAGAATCTGAAGCAGGCTCCAGTCTCTGAACTGTCAGCACAGAGCCCGACGCGGGGCTTGAACTCACAAACCGCGAGATCATGACCTGAGCCAAAGTTGGACGATTAAGGACTGAGCCACCCAGGCGCCCCACATATCTAAGTATAAATATTAAAAGAAATGAAATTTTAGATTACTAATGATGAAAACTTAAATGCTGTGGTAGCCTATTAGAGAATAAAATGTTGATAAATGGAACCTAGTACAATGCTTGAATCACAATTCATATTCTGTTTAAGTAAGCATTTAGATTAACCCACTGATTAGTTATCGGTGAAAACCATGTGGAGTTTTCAGATAACATAAACTAGAAGGCAATGCACACTAAACGTATACTTTTTATTAAACAAGAATTTATGTTATACCTTAAGGAAGAGGCATTAGTGGAGAATTAGTAACATTGTGTTTAGCTGCTTTTTAAGATTTTTTTTCTAATTATCCAGAAACATTGTTCTTTCTTCATTCATGTAATTTTTTATTTGTAGACTAAAAAGGATAATTTTATTCATATAAAAACTTTAGACTTTTCTTGTCAATAGACTGTTTTCATATGAAACCACAATAAATATTTTAGGAAAGAAATTAAAGACATATAGAAACAAGGCACATGTTGAATTAAGAGACACACTATCCTACTTTATAACTTATGCTAAATACTCTCTGTAGTGGTGAAATTTACCAAAGCATGGCAGATTTGAAGAACAATTATTCATAGTCACAATCATAAATGACAGCAATCATGAAACTGTCCTTAAAATACCATCTTTAAACAAAAATAATTAGGTAATAATAAAAATATGGCCTCCAACAAAATGTTAGAAAATAGATTCAACCTCTCTTAAGTATACTAGGAAATATATATGTATACCAGGAAATTTTTATTAGAACCTTATTTGGCATTCCTTTTTCCTTCTATTAATTAGGAGACTGTTTATATGTGTATAAGGCAAAATTCTTTTAGGTTTATTATGTATGAGAACATACCAGGAACATAAAGAACTACTCAAAACAATGTAAAGAAGGATCTATATGATCTAAATCCAAAATTGGAGAGTTTAAAAGATGACTCTTCTATATGAAAAGAAATTCAAATGTTTATACCCTTTGTTAAAAAAAAATCCCTATCTTCAGATCTAAGCAGTTGAAAGAGGAGAGAAATTTAGATCCAGGTTCTAAATCTAGTTGGTATTTATAAACTTCTGAATATAAAATAAAGTTACTAACACAGTGTTACTGATGAACTCCTCCTAAGGTGGCCCTCAATAGAAATTTCAGTGAAGGGGTACTCAAATGGCTATAAATGAGAGATTTTTGAAATTCAGTTAATAATAACAATTGCTATTACTCATTGAACTTTAACAAATATATCTGAAAGTATAATCTGTAGGTACTAACATTTTACAGATTAGGAAATGATACCTAATTTGGGTAGCTGGACTGCTATCACAAAATTAGAGATGGGGTGCCTGGGTGGCTCAGTCAATTAAGCATCCTACCTCAGCTCAGGTCATGATCTCACAGTCTGTGAGTTCAAGCCCTGCATCGGGCTCTGGGTGACAGCTCGGAGCCTGGAGCCTGCTTCGGATTCTGTGTCTCCTTCTCTCTCTGCCTCTCCCCAACATGTGCTCTGTCTCTCTATGTCTCTCAAAAAATAAGTAATGTAAAAAAAATTTTTTTTAAAAATTGGAGATAGATCCAGGTATAGAACTTTGGACTGTCTGATATCAGCATTGGTATCCATAGTGCTACTTTTCAGCTCCTGAATTTTTTTCTATAGCACTTGGATTGAATAAATTTTTAGTTGTTTCTGATGGAGAGTGCATTTTCTACATGCATAGTCGCACCCCAAATCCTTTAATGCAATTAGGGAACGGCCTAGGGCATTGTGGCATGAATAAATATTATCCTTTTCCTTGATGACCTAATACAATAACTTTTTTGAGAGGCTACTATGTTTCATTGTATTTATTTACACATATAGAAGTGGGAGGTGCTGAACTCATGATGCCTTGTACAATTTTAGACAAAAGGTAACTTTTATACTGCTTCACTTATGACAAGTAGTTATTTCCCTGGAAGAGATATTGAGAGATTCAAGAAACTTGTCAGTGTAGCGAGATTTTGGAACTTATCAGTGTAGACCCAGGAAATAAACTGCAAAAACCTTGGCAACATAAAATAATATAATGGTGACTACAGTTTGGACTTTTGTCTAAAGAAGTTGGGAGACATTGTAATATCAAAGCAAAGGCTTAACTTGTTGGGATCTGTATTGTAGCAAAATGACCTTGGAGCTGTGTGTGAAGTTTGGTGTGAAACAAGGGTAAACCAAAGTTAGAAGACAGAATTTAGACACTATTTCAGTGGTTCAGAACAGAAATAATGAGGGCCTGAATGTTAGAATGAATAAGAAGAAAGGTTTTGATCGATGCAAATAAGGGCTACCATTGAGAGAGCTTCATGAATCACTGGTTGGGAGAGGAGGGACAGAATTTAAAGAAGAAATGATTTGAAGTTTTCCAGCTTGAATAATTATTGGAGTTAAAAGTATCAATGACTCAAAAGAACATCAAAGCACTCCGGGGAAAGTGAGTTTCCAAGAAGTGATTCTAGAAGCTCCTTTTTACTTTCTGAAGAGAGAAGGTGTGTGTGTGTGTGTGTGTGTGTGTGTGTGTGGATTATTATTTATATATGCTATATATATATATATAATGCTACATATATATAATGCTATATATATGCTATATATATATATATTATGCTATCTATATCTATATGTATATCTATATACTAATATGATGTTACGGTATTTTGTCATGAAGAAAGACTAAAGTACTATTATGGAGTTGTTTTGTTTTGTTTCTTTTCTTTCTGTGCTCTTGTCTCTGAAGATTTCCTGTATTCTGACTGTTTCCCAACACTAACCTATTTAGTTTTATTTACTGAACGGTAAATGAAGAGGACTCACCTAAAGGTTTTTGGTTTTGTTTTGCTTTGCTTTGTTTTGTTGTTCTTCTGTTACTGCTAAATCCCATGTCAGGAAAGGACTTAAGATAGCACCAAATCTCGAACAGGTTCAATCAGTTTGAAATTGCTTAAGACTACATTCCAATATTTTTTGTCAGGCCAGAATGGAAGTAAAATTTCCAGACCTCTAGGAACACACAGGAAGTAGAAAATGAATAAGGCTGATAGTTATTTAGTGGTTGTAAGAGATTGCTGTCTTTACTAGCTGAATTTTTAACTTTTTTTTAAATATCACATTTTTGAAGAAGAGCATTACCTTTGTATATCAGGACTAATCATTTCCACTAGCTTGATACCCTGACCAATAAATTAAGAACTACGTTATGGCAGCAATGGCAAATGAAGAACTCAATCAATTACCTGGAGAATACAGCCACTGAACGTAAAAACAAATAAAAAACTGTGATTATATACAACAAGATGCACTACCATCCTGATCCATCTCAAAAAGAATTTCCTGATCTATGTTTGGAAAAGAATTGCATTCTGTAACACGTTAATAAAAGTAAAGGAAAATAAATGCAAAGGAAGGAAGCAGCAGCAAATCGCTACACAGTAACTACAGATTCTAGCTAAAGTTTAAGTTATGGTGAAGGTAAAATATAGCATATACCTGTAATATTCTTCTAA
This sequence comes from Lynx canadensis, assembly GCF_007474595.2. Taxonomy (NCBI): domain Eukaryota; kingdom Metazoa; phylum Chordata; class Mammalia; order Carnivora; family Felidae; genus Lynx; species Lynx canadensis. The sequence goes on from NC_044303.2 coordinate 167,028,356, forward strand.
CCTTTATGTGCAATGGCAGAGTTGAATAGTTATGACAGAGACTTGTATAGCTCAAAAAAGCTAATATAGTGACTATGTGGCTCTTTACAAAAAATGTTTGCAAACCTTTGATCTAGTTAATGTTATCATGTTTTTTATTAGGTAATTAGGCATTATTATAAGCTTGTTACATTTATATGGTGGTTTATACACACACACACACGCGCGCGCGCTATTTAACATGATAAGATGTAATTCTCTTATTTGTTTTTTGCTTACCTAATAAAATCATATGACCATATGTTTATAATTTCAGCAAGTAATTTATGTACAAAGTCATATTTGATCACATTTTTAATCCTAGTATGTTAGATTTCACAACCTTCCGGCATCATCTCAAACTACTAGAATATTTAAACTGATTCATAGTCAAAGAACTTTGGCAAAAGACTGATCTATATTTCTCTGCCTACATACTGGATTCATTGACCAAATGGTTCAATAATCCTGACTAGAAATAAATAGTGAATCACAGGCTGAAAGCTACCTTGAGAACAATTTAATATATTCTGAGAAGAAACTTCTTTAAGACAATTTGACTCTATACTTGTACTTCTTTCTAGTACTGATATTTTGTTGTAAGATTGTGGTACAGATACTATGTAATAATTACCTAAGATTTATATTAGAACAAGAAAAATACAGCATATAATTTTTTAAATAGGTATCTTGTTTTGCATCCTGTAATAGTTTGAAAAGAGGACTCTACTGAAAAACATTGAAGCAAAACTCAGTGTTAAAAGGAAATCTATTTCTGGTCAATTGACTTTTGAAATGATTTTATAGTGTTGAATATGCTTTGAATGCCCTGTAATTTAACACCAGAAATTCATAAGTTAGTATGATAGTCTCCAAATGAAAAATTAACTACTTTTTAAGATAAAAGTGTGATCAACCTGTGTGATTTTATCTCTGAGGAGATTCTATGGGCTACAAAATGTTCAAGGTGTTTGGGATATCAGTGTACAATGATTGATGTATAAACAGTTCCTTCTCTCAGTGACTTTCCAATACAGTGCATGAGATAGAAATTAGACAAAAAAAGTAAAGGTAAAATAGTATAGTATAATAAAATATAAAAATAGTGTAATAAAATATTTAAAAATAAATTAGTATAGTATAATATAAGGAAAAGAAAAAAGACTAGGGTACAAGGATAATCACTGTTTTTATGATTTATAATTGGAAATAAATGAAGAAAATGTCCAAATGTAAGGATTAACGACAACAATTTATAGTCTTACCAAGCGTGGGGAAGAAAAAATTGCCAGGTATGAATCTCACTCCCATGTCTTCTGAAGTGCCTAGGAGAAAATTGAATGGACAATTATTTAAATGTTGTTCTGTATGTGGGGTGAGCACTTTGGTGACTTATCCTTGAAGCAGCACCATGAGTCCCTAGATGAACAACAGCAATCCTGTCCAGCTCCCAAGGAAGGAATTAAGGGATGAGGTGGGATTCAGAGTAGAATTAATCTTAGAGGTACTACAAAAAAATTATTAAAAGAATAAGGCAGGGAATGGGGAAGATGGCGGCATAGGAGGACGCTGGGCTCACCGCGCGTCCTGCTGATCACTTAGATTCCACCTACACCTGCCTAAATAACCCAGAAAACCGCCAGAGGATTAGCAGAACGGAGTCTCTGGAGCCAAGCGCAGACAAGAGGCCCATGGAAGAGGGTAGGAGGGTGGTGAGGCGATGCTCCAGGGACTGGCGGGAGGGAGCCGAGGCGGAGGGGCGGCTCCTCGGCCAAGCAGAGCCCCTGAGTCTGGCTTGCAAAAGCGGAGGGGCTGGGCGGAGTGTGTTCCAGAGCAAGCGCGACTTAGCGTCTGGGAGGTCATAAGTTAACAGCTCTGCTGGGAAAGCGGGAAGGCTGGAGGACAAAGGGAGGGAGAGTTGCTGAGCCCCGAGACGACAGAGCTCAGCTTGGTGGGGAACAAAGGTGCTCACCAGCGCCATCTCCCTCGCCCACCCCCCAGCCAAAATCCCAAAGAGAACCAGTTCCTGCCAGGGAACTGGCTCGCTCTCCGCAAACACCCAACTCTGTGCTTCTGCGGACCAAACGTCCGGCAGCAGATCTGACTCTCTCCGGCTGCCACAGGGCCCCTCCTGAAGTGGATCACCTAAGGAGAAGCAAGTAGCTTCTTACTTGCAAGTAGCCCAGATGGGCCATGCCACCCCACAGTGAATCCCGCCCCTAGGAGAGGGGAAGAGAAGGCACACACCAGTCTGACTGTGGCCCCAGTGGTGGGCTGGAGGCAGACATCAGGTCTGACTGTGGCCCCGCCCACCAACTCCAGTTATACACCACAGCACAGGGGAAGTGCCCTGCAGGTCCTCACCACTCCAGGGACTATCCAAAATGACCAAGCAGAAGAATTCCCCTCAGAAGAATCTCCAGGAAATAACAACAGCTAATGAGCTGATCAAAAAGGATTTAAATAATATAACAGAAAGTGAATTTAGAATAATAGTCATAAAATTAATCGCTGGGCTTGAAAACAGTATACAGGACAGCAGAGAATCTCTTGCTACAGAGATCAAGGGACTAAGGAACAGTCACGAGGAGCTGAAAAGCGCTTTAAACGAAATGCAAAACAAAATGGAAACCACCACAGCTCGGATTGAAGAGGCAGAGGAGACAATAGGTGAACCAGAAGATAAAATTATGGAAAAAGAGGGGGCTGAGAAAAAGAGAGATAAAAAAATCCAGGAGTATGAGGGGAAAATTAGAGAACTAAGTGATACACTAAAAAGAAATAATATACGCATAATTGGTATCCCAGAGGAGGAAGAGAGAAGGAAAGGTGTTGAAGGGGTACTTGAAGAAATTATAGCTGAGAACTTCCCTGAACTGGGGAAGGAAAAAGGCATTGAAATCCAAGAGGCACAGAGAACTCCCTTCAGACGTAACTTGAATCGATCTTCTGCACGATATATCATAGTGAAACTGGCAAAATACAAGGATAAAGAGAAAATTCTGAAAGCAGCAAGGGATAAACGTGCCCTCACATATAAAGGGAGACCTATAAGACTCGTGACTGATCTCTCTTTTGAAACTTGGCAGGCCAGAAAGGATTGGCACGAGATTTTCAGTGTGCTAGACAGAAAAAATATGCAGCCGAGAATCCTTTATCCAGCAAGTCTGTCATTTAGAATAGAAGGAGAGATAAAGGTCTTCCCAAACAAACAAAAACTGAAGGAATTTGTCACCACTAAACCAGCCCTACAAGAGATCCTAAGAGGGTTCCTGTGAGACAAAGTACCAGAGACATCACTACAAGCAAAAACATACAGACATCACAATGACTCTAAACCCGTATCTTTCTATAATAACACTGAATGTAAATGGATTAAATGCACCAACCAAAAGACATAGGGTATCAGAATGGATAAAAAAACAAGACCCATCTATTTGCTGTCTACAAGAGACTCATTTTAGACCTGAGGACACCTTTAGATTGAGAGTGAGGGGATGGAGAACTATTTATCATGCTACTGGAAGCCAAAAGAAAGCTGGAGTAGCCATACTTATATCAGACAAACTAGACTTTAAATTAAAGGCTGTAACAAGAGACGAAGAAGGACATTATATAATAGTTACAGGGTCTATCCACCAGGAAGAGCTAACAATTATAAATGTCTATGCACCGAATACCAGAGCCCCCAAATATATAAAACAATTACTCAAAAACATAAGCAACTTTATTAATTAGAATGTGGTAATTGCAGGGGACTTTAACACCCCACCTACAGAAATGGATAGATCATCTAGACACACGGTCAATAAAGAAACAAGGGCCCTGAATGAGACATTGGATCAGATGGACTTGACAGATATATTTAGAACTCTGCATCCCAAAGCGACAGAATATACTTTCTTCTCGAGTACACATGGAACATTCTCCAAGATAGATCATATACTGGGTCACAAAACAGCCCTTCATAAGTTTACAAGAATTGAAATTATACCATGCATACTTTCAGACCACAATGCTATGAAACTTGAAATCAACCACAGGAAAAAGTCTGGAAAACCTCCAAAAGCATGGAGGTTAAAGAACACCCTACTAACGAATGAGTGGGTCAACCAGGCAACTAGGGAAGAAATTAAAAAATACATGGAAACAAACGAAAAAGAAAATACAACAATCCAGACGCTTTGGGATGCAGCGAAGGCAGTCCTGAAAGGAAAATACATCGCAATCCAGGCCTATCTAAAGAAACAAGAAAAATCCCAAATACAAAATCTAACAGCACACCTAAAGGAAATAGAAGCAGAACAGCAAAGGCACCCTAAACCCAGCAGAAGAACAGAAATAATAAAGATCAGAGCAGAAATAAACAATATAGAATCTAAAAAAAAGATAGAGCAGATCAACGAAACCAAGAGTTGGTTTTTTGAAAAAATAAACAAAATTGACAAACCTCTACCAGGCTTCTCAAAAAGAAAAGGGAGATGACCCAAATAGATAAAATCATGAATGAAAATGGAATTATTACAACCAATCCCTCAGAGATACAAACAATTATCAGGGAATACTATGAAAAATTATATGCCAACAAATTGGACAACCTGGAAGAAATGGACAAATTCCTAAACACCCACACTCTTCCAAAACTCAATCAGGAGGAAAGAGAAAGCTTGAACAGACCCATAACCAGCGAAGAAATTGAATCGGTTATCAAAAATCTCTCAACAAATAAGAGTCCAGGACCAGATGGCTTCCCAGGGGAGTTCTACCAGACGTTTAAAGCAGAGATAATACCTATCCCTTCTCAAGCTATTCCAAAATATAGAAAGGGAAGGAAAACTTCCAGACTCATTCTATGAAGCCAGTATTACTTTGATTCCTAAACCAGACAGAGACCCAGTAAAAAAAGAGAACTACAGGCCAATATCCCTGATGAATATGGATGCAAAAATTCTCAATAAGATACTAGCAAATCGAATTCAACAGCATATAAAAAGAATTATTCACCATGATCAAGTGGGATTCATTCCTGGGATGCAGGGCTGGTTCAACATCCACAAATCAATGTGATACATCACATTAATAAAAAAAAAAAAAAAAGAGAGGAACCATATGATCCTGTCAATCGATGCAGAAAAGGCCTTTGACAAAATCCAGCACCCTTTCTTAATAAAAACCCTTGAGAAAGTCGGGATAGAAGGAACATACTTACACATCATAAAAGCCATTTATGAAAAGCCCACAGCTAACATCATCCTCAATGGGGAAAAACTGAGAGCTTTTTCCCTGAGATCAGGAACACGACGGGGATGCCCACTCTCACCGCTGTTGTTTAACATAGTGCTGGAAGTTCTAGCATCAGCAATCAGACAACAAAAGGAAATCAAATGCATCAAAATTGGCAAAGATGAACTCAAGCTTTCGCTTTTTGCAGATGACATGATATTATACATGGAAAATCCGATAGACTCCACCAAAAGTCTGCTAGAACTGATACATGAATTCAGCAAAATTGCAGGATACAAAATCAATGTACAGAAATCAGTTGCATTCTTATACACTAACAATGAAGCAACAGAAAGACAAATAAAGAAACTGATCCCATTCACAATTGCACCAAGAAGCATAAAATACCTGGAAATAAATCTAACCAAAGATGTACAAGATCTGTATGCTGAAAACTATAGAAAGCTTATGAAGGTAGTTGAAGAAGATATAAAGAAATGGAAAGACATTCCCTGCTCATGGATTGGAAGAATAAATATTGTCAAAATGTCAATACTACCCAAAGCTATCTACATATTCAATGCAATCCCAATCAAAATTGCACCATCATTCTTCTCGAAACTAGAACAAGCAATCCTAAAATTCATACGGAACCACAAAAGGCCCCGAATAGCCAAAGTAATTTTGAAGAAGAAGACCAAAGCAGGAGGCATCACAATCCCAGACTTTAGCCTCTACTACAAAGCGGTAATCATCAAGACAGCATGGTATTGGCACAAAAACAGACACATAGACTAATGGAATAGAATAGAAACCCCAGAACTAGACCCACAAACATATGGCCAACTAATCTTTGACAAAGCAGGAAAGAACATCCAATGGAAAAAAGACAGTCTCTTTAACAGATGGTGCTGGGAGAACTGGACAGCAACATGCAGAAGGTTGAAACTAGACCACTTTCTCACACCATTCATAAAAATAAATTCAAAATGGATAAAGGACCTGAATGTGAAACAGGAAACCATCAAAACCCTAGAGGAGAAAGCGGGAAAAGACCTCTCTGACCTCAGCCGTAGCAATTTCTTACTCGACACATCCCAAAAGGCAAGGGAATTAAAGGCAAAAATGAATTACTGGGACCTTATGAAGATAAAAAGCTTCTGCACAGCAAAGGAAACAACCAACAAAACTAAAAGGCAACCAAGGGAATGGGAAAAGATATTTTCAAATGACATATCGGACAAAGGGCTAGTATCCAAAATCTATAAAGAGCTCACCAAACTCCACACCTGAAAAACAAATAACCCAGTGAAGAAATGGGCAGAAAACATGAATAGACACTTCTCTAAAGAAGACATCCTGATGGCCAACAGGCACATGAAAAGATGTTCAACGTCACTCCTTATTAGGGAAATACAAATCACAACCACACTCAGATATCACCTCACGCCAGTCAGAGTGGCTAAAATGAACAAATCAGGAGACTATAGATGCTGGAGAGGATGTGGAGAAACGGGAACCCTCTTGCACTGTTGGTGGGAATGCAAATTGGTGCAGCCACTCTGGAAAGCAGTGTGGAGGTTCCTCAGAAAATTAAAAATAGACCTACCCTATGACCCAGCAATTGCACTGCTAGGTATTTACCCAAGGGATACAGGAGTACTGATGCATAGGGGCACTTGTACCCCAATGTTTATAGCAGCACTCTCAACAATAGCCAAATTGTGGAAAGAGCCTAAATGTCCATCAACTGATGAATGGATAAAGAAATTGTGGTTTATATACACAATGGAATACTATGTGGCAATGAGAAAGAATGAAATATGGCCTTGTGTAGCAATGTGGATGGAACTGGAGAGTGTTATGCTAAGTGAAATAAGCCATACAGAGAAAGACAGATACCATATGGTTTCACTCTTATGTGGATCCTGAGAAACTTAACAGAAACCCATGGGGGAGGGGAAGGGAAAAAAAAAGAGGTTAGAGTGGGAGAGAGCCAAAGCATAAGAGACTCTTAAAAACTGAGAACAAACTGAGGGTTGATGGGGGTGGGAGGGAGGGGAGGGTGGGTGATGGGTATTGAGGAGGGCACCTTTTGGGATGAGCACTGGGTGTTGTATGGAAACCAATTTGACAATAAATTTCATATATTGAAAAAAAAATAAAAGAAAAGAATAGGGCAGTGAGATAACCCTCCAGAAAGTATGTTTTCCCCAATATTTATGTGAGAGAGAAGCCAGAAATTTCCCCTTGATCCCAATGAGAGGTAAGTTATTTTTAATATATAAGAAACAGGTGTTAGTTTCCTAGATGCTTGTACTGTTATTAGAAAGCTATCCAGGTAGCTTCTTGTTGGAGAAAGGACTACCATCAAATAATGGGGGGGGGGGGAATTGGAGGGTTTAGTTGAGAAAATATAAACCCTGGGTACAGGCAAAGAAAATGAATGTGTTTGAGATTTCTGCCTGTGACATAGTGGATTCCTGAGACAGTTCTAAAATAGAGCTTCAAATGACATGGCTAGCAAATGACATGGGAATGATGAGGCCTGGAAGGTCTGTAGTAGGGAGGAGCACAACTGCGGATAGGCAAAATATTCAGCTCAGCCTGGCACGTGACCCTCCATATGAGCCATCATTTTACCACCAGTACAACCATGCAGACCCTTGCTGAGATCCAATATCTTAATTTCCCCAGTAAGGGCATAAAACAGGCAACCGTACCCTAATTTTGTGCATTGCATTTAAGCTGTCCATGCCAGGAACAACTGTGCAGCCAGCAATCTTCTTGGTTGATTCAGGAGGTAGATGTTTCTCATTCTCAAATTTTCTTTTTGCGTCAGTAACTGGGAATTCCAAAAAAATAAAAATTACAGTTATGATTGGGGAATATACATTGAAACAAGAAGAATGGATTATCAGTACATGTGTTTATGTATGTTTGTATGTATGTATCTATTTTTCTCTCTGATCAGTATCTGGAGGTTGTAATAACTTTAAATTTATAATGTAAACTGGAAATTAACTACAAAATTAATCAGTAGTCATGTAGCACCCCCTCCATCAGCCTACTTAAAAGTATCCTAAATGAACATGTAGTCCAAGTAAAACTGAACAAATACAGTTTTAAAACAAGTCTCCTCTTAAAAAATTTTAAAACTCTAAAAAAAACAACAAATTAAAACAAATCTCCTCCTCTCAACAATATCCTTGTCTCTATTTTCTTCCTCTAAATAAATTTCAGAGAAGTCAATGAAATCAACAGAGAAATATAGAGACTGTGCAGATGGAGTGACTTTTAGAAGACAGACTGATATCTAAGCCTTTTAGATTTGACTAAATCTGCTTGAACATATGAAAATAAAAAAGGAAACATGTGAGCTGCTCTGGAAAGGAAATTAAGCTCTCAGTAGAATCTATACAAATAGAAGAGTTTTTCCCTTTTGTTTTGGTTTGTTTTACATATTAGGCTTCCATATAAGATCTTGATTTTAAGGAAGTGGTTTGTTGCTTTAAAAATGCATTTTCAAGGATGTTTCTAATCTGGTTTGATGGAATGTCATTTTAAATTAGATGAACATGAATTAAGTAATATCTCCATCATTAGCTCTATGTCATCAAGCTTGCCCCTTGGTTTCTTTGGGTCTCAGTTCTAGTATTTGATAAACACGGATAAAAAATATATTTTTTAAATTTTTTAATGTTTATGTATTTTTGAGAGACAGAAAGAGAGAGACAGAGTGTGAATGGGGGAGGGGCAGAGAGAGAGGGAGACAGAGAATCTGATGCAGGCTCCAGGCTCTGAGCTGTCAACGCAGAGCCTTATGTGGGGCTCGAACTCATGAACTGCGAGATCATGACCTGAGCCAAAGTCAGACACTTAACTGACTGATCCACCCAGGTGCCCCAGGGATAAACATATTTTATGATATTCCAGAGTTGCTTTTATGATTAAATGAAAAGCATTTATGATCAAATGTATACAAGTATACAGACCATTTTATCCTTTCCTCGCCTCTGTATTAGATCTTTTTCTAATATGAAATGTTCTTTCACTGATGTTTCTTAGACAAAAGCATATCACCAAGTCTTGGTAACAATTGTGAGAAAACATTGTTTAGGTGAAAATTTTATTCATTTTTATTTTTTTAATGTTTATTTATTTTTCAGAGTGTGAACGTGAGCGGGGGAGGGGCAGAGAGCGAGGGAGACAGAATTGCAAACAGGCTCCTCACTCTCAGCACAGATCCTGATGCGGGGCTCGAACTCACGAACTCATAAGATCATGCATGACCTGGGCCGAGATCGAGAGTAGGATACTTAACTAACTGAGCCACCTAGGTTCCCCTGTTTAGGTGAAAATTTTAGATAAACATTGTTTACTTTACATATTTCAAGCACCTATAATAATAATCTTAAGCCATTGATATTGTTTCTGACACTCTTCAATTATTTTGGACTGGAAAAAACCTTGACAATTGGCTTTTTTGTAATATATACACATTTATTTACACATCTCAATACATAGATAGATATTAAGCATTTACCAGGCAACAGCTAGACCTAGTGAATATAGTGACTCAGTAAGATACAAACTATAATCTCACAGGTCCTGCAGAAAGTTAGAGTGATGACACAGAAAGTGTCTAAGGGACTAGTTCAGATCTGATGGCCAGCAAAACATTCTGAGAAAATCACATGTAAGCTTAGGTTAGAATGAGTTCTCCATAGAATGAACTCTCCCTTAGAAAGATGACAGGAAGAAGAGTTCAGCTCAGCTGGAATAAGTGGTAGAAAAGCCTTAAGACTGGATTGACTTGAGATATTTGAGAAATAGACCAAAGTCCATGGGTCAGTATTTATGGACAGAGGGCAGTGGCAAAAAAGGAGATTGAAGAGAGCAGGGCGTATAGGTAGAGCATCTCTGTAGGATCGTATACCTTAGGAGGCTTACTGTAGGGCCAAGATATAATCTTTTTGGTTTTAAAAGGCCCATTTTTGTTTCTTTGTTGGCAAGGAATAGTCAGGGGTCAAAGAGAAGCATAGAGACCAGTTAGAACACCAAGGTAGAGAATATGTCTCAGGTAGCAGTAAGGGAGATGGACAGGATTAGACAATAACAGGTTATTCCCCATAGCATATGGTTTTATTCATTTACCAGGCACTCCCCTACACACACACACACACACACACACACACACACACACACGTTATTTTAAATTTCTCTCATTACATTATTGAATCTTTCCTCAAATGTTACCTTTCATCTATTTTAGATGAATTCTGTCCTTTTCCTGAGAATGTATTAATCTGATATTATCAATAATAGTCACAGAAAGCTAATTTGACTATTCAAAAACTTTTCCACCAGTTATTCATTTACTATATCATCTTTAATAAGTGTGTGTTGAGTGTACCCCTGAATGAATGAGTGAATCAATCAGAAGATGGGATGAAATTTTCATATCTTTGTTTACAGCCTTCAAATTCTAGCTGTGAACTTCAAGGTCCCTAGAGATGCCTTCTTGTTTCTCTGGTTGCATCAATCATCTGTCCATGAATGATCAGGACAGGTTTTATCAGTGACTTTGGTGAATATTTGATTATGCTTCTTCATGCTTTATCGCACTTTGCTTGGTTTGTAGGTGCTCCTGGAACATCTGCTTTTTAATTGGTTGATTCCAAGTCTTTTTTTTTTTTTGGTTGCTATTATATTTATTAATATGCTTATTAAGCTGTCTACTACTCTGTTAGACATGTTCAAATAGTTTAATTAATCTTCTTTTTTTGCTTTTTTGATCCAAGTACTTAATTTTTGTTAGAAATAGCAGCACAAGCAACTGTCCCCAAATTTGCTCCATCTTTATATTCTTATTCAGCATATCTTCTAGGTAAACATTTCTACAGTTAAATATTCATTTGCTTACTTATCTTTTACTTATTCTGAATTTCTGACTAATCGATGGCCCTTTAATATATTTAATTAGAGTTAGACATTATAGAATAAATAGAGAATATCTAATCGGGCAGTCTCAAGCTTGCCTTTAACAATGCAGTATTTTTACAAATGAAATCATAGCATACAAATAAGAAAATAAAAGAGATAATAGAAAAGTTGTTCTTTCTGAAGGAGCTGGTGAGATGGAACCTTCTAGTTTGTTTCAATTTCCCATAAAGTTGCTTCTGATAAGATTGGAGGAACCCATAGCCTCAAATGAATCCAGATTGCAAAGAATGGATTTAATACAGCTTCTTATGTTACAGATGATGACACAGAAATCCAGAGAAATTTATCCAATACAATGCAGCCACCTCGAAGCATAAGTTGGGGTGGCTTCTAGACACCGGGATCATAAGGTAGCAGTATTAAAAAAATCAGAAAGTCTTTGATGTTAAAAAGACTTGGTGTTAAGTACTGCCATTTACTTCTTATCACTTTTGTGATCCTGTGAAATTTACCTACTTTCTCTGATAATACAGGCTTTTTAGGAAGTTGTGATAATTGCATGCAAATAAATGATAGTGTATAAAATGTCACCATATTCTATTCAGTACTTTCAGTCATCTTATGGTTTACATAGATAATATTATTCCATTTTATAGATGAAAACATTGAAACCCAGGTATTAACCCAGTTAATAAGTGACTATTCTAGGAATTGAACACATAGACATCTGATATAAAGTTCCATTATATTACTGACAACAGATGTTAATTAAAAAAGAAAGGGTGATGGAGAACCAACAGTGCTATATGTATTTAATGTTTTGCATTGCACTTCCAACATAACAATCTCATTTTTAGTCCATACCAGCCTTATAAAGTAGATTTTATTACTCTTCTTTTACAGAAAAGGGAACTGCAATTGAGGGGTTAAATAACAATGTCACACAAGTAGAAATCAGAAAACTGGATTTTACCTCAGGATTTTTAATCAAGGACTATTTGAAATTCATGGTGATTTTTCACTCAAATATATGATTCTATTAGAGCCAGATTGAATCTGTTTTGTTACTTGGGACAAGTGGAAAGAATCTACTGATCCTTGCTTCCTGTCTTTTCCTGTCCACTTATTTTTGCTAAATCTCAAAATTACACTATAAAACCTGGAATTATTTAAGAACACAGCAGCATAAATTCTTCTTGTATTTAGGGAAATAAGCAGGGCTTCTTTTCTTCTTTCCTTGAACCTCTTGGTACTTACATAATGTTGAAAGCATCATTAGTGAGATGCTCATCAGAATTTGATATGTATGCCGTGTGTCTAATCTGTGAATCTAGCATCTTGGAACATGCATCAGTGCCTGCTGGCACTCCAGACTCATGACAGTACTTACAGAAAACTCTCTGGCAGGCCACAACATAAACAGAGCACATGGAAATTACTCAGGATAACTTCCTCCGGGCTATTCTTTCAGCCACAAGACAATACAATACCAGTGTTCATCTAGTTCTGCTGGAAGTCAAATGACTTCTGAGTAGCTTCCAACATCCTCATTCTTAAATTATGAATCTATCTTCCAACCACAAAAACCTGCTTAGTGTGTATTTTCTAGTAGTTAAGAAATTCACACACCCACAGGGAGCTAACTACATATTTCCATTTTCTTATTTCTTCTG